>NC_134272.1:45101342-45365737 GCF_031893055.1 Leptodactylus fuscus
GAATATCTAGAAGGGAAGAAATTTCACAAACAGACTTGTTGCAGGGTTGTCATCCTATTACAGAGCCATTGTTAGATTCAGGGATCTCTTTAAAATGACCCATTTTATCACAAATATATGTAAAGGCAGAGTTTCTTATACAGTTGTATCTAATACCTATATTATTCATATAGCATGTATGTGTATATGCTTCTGGTCATATGTTTTAATATACACACACTGCATATGTTTATATATGCAAACATATATGATGGTCACACATACACAGAAATAAGATATCATTTTCGAAGATGTTACGAAACCATGCCGCGTTCAGGAAGGCTGCTTAAATTGTGTTACACATATATGTGGAGCTGAGCAGGCAGAGGACAGGCAGGGTGTATATTTTTGTAATATGGGGTTAGGGAGTAGGGGCAGTTTTTTCTTTATAGTGTATTTCAGCGAACTGAGTGTAGACTGTGATCAGCCAGGTTCTGAATCTACCTTCATTTTTGATCTTTTCTCTTTTACAGCAGCACATCCACATTGTAACTGAGCAATTTAAAGTACAGAGTGTAAAATAATGATGTTGGAAGACTGTGATTAAGAGGTGTTCTTGCAATAATGAAAAGATTTTCCAACAGCTCATGCTATGCAGCATATACGGACTACAGAAATAAAGATTATAGCAGAAAGATTTACTGTGTGACTTAAAGCACAAAGGTTGAACACATTTCCTTGGGAATAAAAGCACATCACTTGTTATTATATCCTCACTTTTATACTACTCACAGTATACTGTCAATCCCATTATAGACTTTGCGTTTTCTTCCGTTTTTCACCTCTTCATTTGGTCTGTTTTTAAAATCTCCTGTATTTTTCAGTCCCTTGGATATAGTGCAGATCAGTGTACATTAAAGTCCGTTTTCTTCCATAGATCATTATTATACTACTGCTGGAATAATAGAGGGTGTAAATTACATAATTGTCCCTTATTGTCCCATGATTGTAAGCTTCTTATTATGTTGTTATTTGGACTGCTCCAGTAATGGTCCATGGTGGACTGATGTTATCAAGTTGATGTTCTGTTTACCTACACAACATTGACTTAGGTTGTGCGGTCTCTATATAATAAAACTAAAAAACCAAAAGTGAAATGCACTAAAACTTGACCTTTATTAGTATTTTTAAAAGCCCAAAAAATATTGGCACCATTTGACTACCACCAAAAATAGAGGATATATAAAAGTGGAATGGAGTGGTATTTATGTCCTAGGTATGTAAGTCTCTCAGGAAAAGGCCTTTATATTCGACCCATATAGTCCACCTGACACAGAGTCAATAGCCTTAGGCTGGGTTACTGGTCTAACTGGCTTTGTTATTTGATTCCATGAATCACCCACAACCCCCACATACTAGAGGACAGGCATGTGTACAATCGGGCTGGACTGATATTAGGACCAAATACACACTAGCAGGGAATGTGGTTGTCACTCCCTCCTATTTAAAACCCTCCACCCCACACACGCTCAATTGTCAGCACATTAATAGATTAGAAGCTCAGCCTGATGGTCCATTTCACCGGACAAAAGCCGGTTCATCAGAGGCAATATGAGCTAGTTATATAATGCATGTAATGTTGCATAGCATCAGAGTGTGTGTTAGTAGCGTGTAGTCGCTTCAGGCCAGCTGTAATGTATAGACGGATTTTTTTGCTGTTATTTGGTCCTAATATCGGCCCAGCCCGATTGTATGCATGCCTGTCCTCTAGTATGTGGGGGTTGTGGGGGATTCATGGAATCAAATAACAAAACCAGTTAGACCAGTTTTTGTTTTGTGGTTTTCTTTTGTGTTTTTTTTTTTTACACTTGACTGAGAAGTTACCAATCTGGGACCAGTCCATGGTCAGAGCTCCCCAGATCATACAAGTGGCATATTATACTCATCCCCTCATTACTTCATTACGAATTAGGTGAATACATCAATACCCTCGCATCTAGGCTCTACTCTATGTTGTCCCTTTGCTGTAGCATTAATAATGAATAATATGGTGATATGGTGAGAGTGATAACCCCACCAACATTATACCTCACTTTCAGGGAAGTGGCAAGGCAGGCACAAAAAAAAAAAGCCTAAAAGTGGCATAGCCAATAAGAAAAAAATGTAATAAATTGTGGGCCATTTATTTAACTTCTTGCATCCATACTGTACAACATGGGGCCAGAGGCAGATGTCCCTGGTACTAAAGCTCAGCTTCCATTGCATTCTTTTTTTTTTTTTCTTTTATGTAGATTGTGAGCCCCACATAGAGCTCACAATGTACATTTTTCCCTATCAGTATGTCTTTTTTTTTTTGGAATATGGGATGGAAATCCATGCAAACACGGGGAGAACATACAAACTCCTTGCAGATGGTTTTATGCCCTTGGTGGGATTTCAACACCAGGACTCCAGCACTGCAAGGCTGCAGTGCTAACCACTGAGCCACCCAGCTCCCATTGCATTCAACCCCTTCAATGTTGAATCTAAACAGGATTAATGAGATTATATCTGTCATTGTAATCCTGCCTATTCTGATAATGAAGGGACTGCTGCAAATAAATTTCCCACAGAACAGGAAGTGTTAGCATAATATTAGGCTTAGTAGCTATGTGATATTAGAAGGTTTTTGTTTTGTTTTTTGTTTTTTAAATATAGAGAGTAACCACAAATTTGGTTATGGACTCATTTCTTATAAAATGAGTTCTATATAATATTGCAATATGCTAGCAAAAATCTTGAAAGGCTATAAATAAGAAAACAATGGATAACCGATAACCAGACATTAATAAAACACTATTAAAATATCACTTTGTGATATAAGAAACGTACAGAAAGGATTTTGACAAACCCCAACTTATATTAAAGTAATATTATTTAAGTAACACATTAAGATATATGGCACAGACAGATATATTTGAAGTTTCAGCTAGATAAAGCAGATGAAAATTATTATTAATGTTATAGCTTAGGATAACTGTAGTATTTACCCATTACATTGCTTTATCTATCTTTCACAGTTTGTCAGATACTTCCCATTATGCCTCTAGGTTTCAGGCCACCTCTAATTCAGGTGGTCAGTTCCTGAGCATCTCTATTCCCTTCTGTTCACTATGATTGATGGCTTATTGATCCTTTTATCAGCTCTTCAAAGCACACTTGCTGCTGAGTGCTGATAAGGGCTAGAACAGTGGTCAATCAGAGCCTCTGTTATATCTGTACACAAATCCAGAGATAACGGTTCTGGGCACCAGTTCATACAGAGGATGTCCTACAGTTGGAAAAGGTTCAAGGAAGGCACAAAAAACTGATAAGAGATATTGAGGACCTCAATTATGAGGAGAAATTAAAGGAATTAAATCTGTTTCCACGAGAGAAGAGGTGTTTAAGGGGAGATTTGATAAACCTATATAAATATAGAAATGGCCCATACAAGCAATATGGGGAAAAGCTATTCAATTCCCTCAAAATACAAGGAGTTGCTCCCTCCCTCTGGAGAAAATAAAGGTTTAATCTCAAGAGCCAACAAGGCTTCTTCTCTGTAAGGTCTGTAAATCTGTGGAATAGCCTACCCCAGGAGCTGGCACAGCCGCAACAGCTGACAGATTCAAAAAAGGATTAGATGGGTTTTTTAGAGAACAATAGCATTGATGCTTTTGGAAATGCATAGAATGTCATGCCCTTTCCCATCACCTGATTGAACTTGATGGACATGGCTTTTTTCACCATACTAACCATATAACTATGAAAGAGGGTGTGTCTGTTTTTTTTTTCATAAATACGTAGTGCCTCGCAGGAAAATTAAAAGGGTCTTTACTATTTTATTAACAAGGAAAATTATTTGGGTCCTGTAACAATGTCAACTGTGTATTACTTCTGAACTGCTGTCATGATTTTTGTCAGTTTAGGTAGAATCACGTATTGTAATGCATTGTAATAAGCCTGTATAATTGAGAATTTCACGAAAGATGGCATGATCAATGCAGAATATGTATGTATACTTCCTATAGATGTGCCCAAAATGATTTCACACTGCTATACAAATCATACAGTATTTGTGTGAAATTTTTCAGTTTACAATTGATCAGAATCTCTCATTGTTTTTGGGGCACTCTTTGGGGCATAAATATGTATATTACGTAGACCTTTTAGCAAGAATGAAACGTTACTTCTGTTTTTAAAATAGAAAGCTCAGGTGTATAAGGTCCTTTTATATGACAGATTGTATCGGGCTTTGAATGATGTTAGCTATTCTTTATCTGAATAGCTCATCTTGAAGAAGAAAAAAGGAAGTGTGCCCTTTCAACTTGAGAGGAAAAAAAGATATACGTTTATATACACCCCTCTCATGCCTAAGGGTGTTTCAGGGAATTGGGGATGCATTTCTATATACAATGTATTCTTTTCTGATATAAGTGTTAATGTCTAAATGAAGAGTAAATATTAAGGACAGAATACACAGTACCTTCTTTGCTTAAAAAGGTTTTACACAATAACGCAGGATGATAATAGCAGCTTAGTATAATAACCCAAATCAGAAATAATGAGATCACTATAAACAAGGTCATATTTCAGTCCATTGCATTTTGCTGTGGGATCTTGTTGCTATGCCACTCTGTCCCTTACAAAGTTGGCTTCTTTATAATTTTGTAGATATTTGAGATAAATGGGTTAACTTGAATCTTATCTCACATGAGTAATTTTTCCTGGGGAGACCTTCATAAGTCATTCTTTATTGAGGTCTTTTATTGTATTTATGGTAAAAAATCTAATAAAATACTATAAGTAATTACCATAAGTAGGTTTTCCTTAGGCAGTTGCACCTTCTTCTAGATAGATGTCACACATCACTTTTGTTATTTTAATATTTTAGCACCAATATTCACAGTTTATTTTTGTATTTAATAATGAATGTACATGTGTTAAACAGTGCGCTGTAAAAGACATGTTTATTAGAGATGAGCGAACGCTATTCGAAACAGGTGTTTCAAATTGCATGCTCCCATAGAAATAAATGGACGTAGCCGACACACGGGGGGTTAAGCGGCCGGCCGCCGGCAAAGTCTGCGCGCCGGCCGCTTCCATTCATTTCTATGGGAGCGTGCTATTCGAAATGGCTGTTTCGAATAGTGTTCGCTCATCTCTAATGTTTATCATATATCGTGGTGGAAAAAAATAGTAAAGTTTACTGTTAACACTTTATGTTTATCAAAATTTAAAATGACATTAACAGCGCTCTATACCTTGTCACAGGAAAGGAAAGCCATTAAATTCTCTTGAAAATGTTGCGTTACCACGCTGTGCCAAAGTGTAGTTGATGTATTATTTGTAATGTTAAAATTGACTATTTCTATATTTATACATGTACATCAATGATATGACTATAACAAGTAAAAGTGTTGGAGCTGTATGTTTACCTCATATTGTGATTACAGGGGTCTTGATGGTGAAAGACCCTACCAACTGCTGTCACTCTACAGTATGTGTATGTGATAGTAGAACAGTTAAACATTTGGAGATTATGATACAATATTGTATTGTGTATAAATCTAGAACATGTAATCTGTAAGGAAAATATCACACCTTTATTGAAGTGAAGGAGCCCTGGTTGAAACTATATATTATCCCTTGTTATCCATATAAGAATTGAAATGGAGATAAATACATTTTTATCTTTTGTACTTTCAGGAATGATGCATGGGGAAAGGACATTACATCAAAGTTGGATCCGCTTGTAGTGTGTTTTTCCACTTTAATTTTGGGGGGTGACTCCAAATCCAGGCCTCCATTGGTTAATAAATTTGATTTCCATTGATGATTTTTGTGTGATTTTGTTTGGCATCACATTCAACTTTTTACAGAACAAAGTATTCAATGAGAAAATTTCATTCATTCAGATCTACAATGTGTTATTTGAGTGTTCCCTTTATTTTTTGAGCAGGATAGATAGAGATATCCAAAAAGTTGCCTATTGCCAGAAAATAAGCTCTTTATTCAATCTTCTTTGCCTTTGTTTTACGAGTTGCAGTGATCATTGTGGACCTTGTCCTTTAAGTTAATTTTGTTATATTCCCAGTTTCTCCCCATGCAGGAAGAACCATTTGATATGCAGTCTACCTTATAGCAGCTATTATTAAGATGTCTGCCTTTCTCCATAAACAGGGACATGTTGGGTCATCTGAAAATTGCTGACATAGTAAGCTTATATTTCTCCAAAGCTATTAGACAATCTCTTAGGAGAAAGAACTTATTCCAGCTGAAGTATCTAATGATATCTATCAATAATGTGGCTTCTTGTCTTAATCAATTTATATCCATATTGTAAAGGCAAAATATATCTCCATCAATGTTCACAGATACATGACTACTATGTGAAAGTTGTAATGAAGTGATTTGAAAAAAAGTAAAAAAAAAAAAAATTGAGAAGGTGCCGGAGTTAGTGAACTAAATTCATGATGCAAAATGCATTTAGGGCTAACATTCTGGACCGAATTAAGGCATATAATATGATGGTATAAAGATTGACTAGGATTACAAGGGGGCTACACTGTGGCTCAGTGGTTAGCACTACAGCCCTGCAGCGCCGGAGTCCTGGTGCTCAACTCCCACCAAAGGCAAAAAAAAAACCCCCATCTGCAAGGAGTTTGTATGTTCTCCCCGTGTTTGCATGGATATCCATCCCATATTTCAAAGACATACTGATAGGGAAAAATGTACAATGTATATTTGAAAAAAAAAGATTACAAATACATAAGGTTTTTCATCCAGCAGCACCTACTGCAATAAATTTACAGACTGCTTATAAAAGTTTACACTACTAGTGAATGTAAGCAACTCATAACTGGCAAGTTTAGAATTTCCTCATCCTAATTTTTGATTGCAGTTTTCATATCAGGTCTTTGAATAGTTTTCTTTAACAATAATGATGATATTCTATGTATACATTTGCAGACTAAAAGGGTGTAACATTTTAAAGGGGTATTCCACACCAAATGGTTTTTTCAGCAAGATCAGATACTGATGGCTTATCCTACAGATAGGTCAGTACAAAACCTCCATTTGGGCTAGAAAACCCCTTTAAATCTCTGACTGTGGCCCTGCAAATGTGTCAACAAACTACAGACTTTGGTTCACTTATTGCACTTACCAGTAGTCCCCAATTTCTAAAAGTGTAAATGTAGACAGGGAGTGAAACAGTCAAAATTTCTCAATGTGGCTGATGGTTCATGTTCTGATGGTTCTGTGGTTAAACTTGGTTCATCTGCCTAGTATAAGTTTATACCACCTATTAGTTAGCTTATAGAAGTGTCCTCCTTTACCTATACGCATAACTGTTCATATCCATATGTACGTATTACAAGTTAAGCAGCTTTTCTGAACACAACATGGTTTTGCGGCAAGTTATGAGAAAGTGCCACATTAACTGTCCTATTTGTGTCTATGTGTGACCACCCAGTTGGGGAGAGTGAATTGCAGCCTTTCAAGGCTTTTTTTTAGCATGTTATGATTTTGTATTGAATTGGTTTTAAGGTTGAAATCTTTAACTGAATTGGAGAATAGAGATGAGCGAGTAGTGTTTGATCGAGTAGGTGTTCGATCGAATACTACGGTATTCGAAATACTCGTACTCGATCGAACACTACTAGCAGTTCGAAGTTTAAAGGGGTATTCCCACCTCACATACTCAGCAGTCTTCACTCTTGTAAAATCTTCTTTCTTCCTGGTTTCTTGCATCATTTGGTGGGCGGGGTTTCATGGGCAACCTGCCGTTTAGCTCCGCCCCCAAATTTGCGTGTAGCTCCGCCCACCCATATTGGACTATGAAGTACAGGCAGCAGGCAACTCCATTCTGTGTTACATACAGAGACTGCCTGTCTCTGCCATAATGAACACAATTGAATTAGCTAGCCTGATAACTGGGAGAACAGAAGAAATGAAAGCAGCTCCTCTATCTGAGTGCAGGGACCTAGGTCACGTGGTGTAGACACAGGATTAGCTAGATACACAGGCTCGCTCCCGTGCACTTAGCCCCTCCTCCCTCCCCCCTGAGAGCAGCAGATACATCATTTGACTCATGAGCAGCTAGGTCAGGGCTGTGGCCACAAAGAATTGAATAAAGTAAGATAGTGGACAAACAAAGCAGTTTTGCTGAAGCAGTGTATTTAGGAAAAGTCTTACATCCACATTAACCAGCAGTATAGATAGGATCCTTGTGATGGGACAACCCCTTTAAGGTTCGATGCAGAACCAGCATTGATTGGCAGAATGCTATACATTCTGCCAATCAATGCTGGTTCTTCTCTTACCTTTCCGAAGTCTTCTCCGCACTGCGTCCCCGCGTCTTCTTCCGGGTGGAATTCACTCTGCCTAGGCATCCGGCGTCGGGCCTGGGCAGAGCCACACGTGCATGCGCAGTCGGCTCTGCCTAGGCCGGATGCCTAGGCAGAGTGAATTCCACCCGGAAGAGGACGCGGGGACCCTGTGCCAGGAGAAGACTTCAAGCAGAATCCAGCCCGACCGTCACTCGTGGACTTGGTAAGTATGATTTTATCGAATGTTGCCTACCCCTGAAACGAGCATTTCCCCCCATAGACTATAATGGGGTTTGAAATCCGTTCGAACAGTCGAACAGTGTGCGGCTGTTCGAATCGGATTTCGAACCTCGGATACTTTAGTGTTCGCTCATCTCTATTGGAGAACAGTTAGGTTCAGAAACATCCGTACTTTTGTCCAGAATTTTACTCTAACATTTTAGCATATTTTAGTGCATTTAAGTCACCCACCTTTTCCCTGAAAAGCCATGGCCCTTTTCCAACAAAGAAACAAGTCACAAAATTGATCCCATATTAGATGCACATAGAATAGAACAGAAACCTTTATTAATCCCCAGAGGTAACCTGCAAAGTTACACAGCCAGCTCTAATTATTAATAAATTAATGTGTCATTTTATAAAACAATCCATCTGTCAGAAAAATCCACTAATCTATGAACAAGCTGGTGCAGATTAATAGAATTTCTTTGTATTCAATTTTCCTATATTTCTCCTATTCATGGTCTTATCAGATGGAGTTCTTTATTACTCTTGCTGCTATTTGTAGTTATAGTGCTCCATGGGCTACTTATAGAGACCTAGGATAAAACAGAGATTAGAAACATCTATTTTGGAGCTTATGCAGTACATTGGGTTTTGATGTTTAGCCATTTTTTATTACCTTTGTATATGTAGATTGTGAGCCCCATATAGGGATCACAAGCTACAGTTTCCCTATTAGTATGTCTTTGGAATAATGGGAGGAAATCCACGCAAACACGGGGGAACATACAAACTCCTTGCAGATGTTGTCCTTGGCAGGATTCAAACCCAGAACTCCAGCGCTGCAAGGCTGCAGTGCTAACCACTGAGCCACCGTGTTGCACCTATTAAATTCTTTTATGCACTGTATTTTCAGAAGTAAATTTGTCATTTAAACAACTATATACATGACAAATATTCCTGATATTGTCTTGGTTTTATCCATCTTACTGTATCTGTTGTATGGCACAGTAAATTTAGATTTCGTTTTTCATGTAAGTAACTTTATAACTTTCAAAATGCAATTTTTAATCCTCTACCAATGCAAGTTGTTAAAACAAAGGCTGAAAATGAATATCCCGTGCATCAGTCTTCTACAGCCCTGGGAAATTTCTAGAAAATTACTCTTTCTGAGATATCTGTGTTTATCAAGGCTCTTATCTCCACAGCTGGAATACAGAAATAAAGAAAGGGGGAGAAATAATGCTAAAAACAGTCATCACTGCAGTCATGCAAGCAAAAAATATGGCAAAAAAGGGTCTAAGAAATTGCTGTTGCTCCGGAATAAGTGTGATGCCTTATGTGAGGGGTTTAATCATATTGAACACTCAGATGCTATCAGAAGCATTGTATATCTCTGTGAAAGGACTGTTTCTTTCAAGCACAAATGTCATGTCGTCTTGTACGATCATTATTCGCAGAGCAGCTATTCCAGAGTACATTCAATCCTCTCCATAAAATGCTTTTATTTGTCTTTCTAAGTTTTAGCCAGGTAGTCCGACCAGCAGCTTCTTATAAAAGCAACAATACTGAAAGCAAATGTAAGGCTTGACTGTAACCTCACATATTGTCATGGTGAGAAAATAGATCCCGTGGAGTGACAGCCCTACAAATGTTCTCCTGCAATGCTTTTAATTGATTTATAGGATATACTCTATAGACATTTTAATAGAATATTGAACTTACTAGGCTCCATTTATCATAACTATCAAAACAGAAAAACAGTTAAAAAAAGCTGTTTCAAATATTTGTACGATCATAAAATTATATTAAAGGGTTTATCTAGCCCTCTTATGGGGACTCTCTCTACTACTCAGAAATGAAAGCCACGGCCTTATGTTACAACGTTTCTCTTGCACTAGCAGTAATGGGAGGAAAAACTCTTTGGGGTGACTCTCAGGCCTGGTTCACATCTTCGTTCAGTATTCCGTCCACTTGAGGACCTCCGAATGGAATACCAAACACTTTAAAAGCGGTGAGCAATGAAAGCACGTAGACCCCATAGACCATAATGGGGTCCATGTGTTTTCCCCACGGTATCCGCACAAATCATACGGAGAGATGGGGTCCATGTGCTTTCATTGCTCACCGCTTTTAATGCATTGGATATTCCATTCGGAAGGGGGGGGTGAAGACCCCTAGTGGGCTTCCCGAATGGAAGACCGAACGCAGATGTGAACTAGGACTCACCCTGCACATTCAGCTGTTTAGCCCTTGAGAAGATACATATTGTTTTTTCTTTTAATGAATCACAAATAGTTTACCTTTCTTCAATACAAAATTTTGTTAAAAATCAATTTAAATATTACATTCATGTATCTGTATTTCATCTATGAGTGTATATACATGATATCTGTCGATCTGCCCACTGAAATCTTATACCTACAATGAAAAGAGATTTCAATAACTAAATCATGAGTTATACTGAAAAAAGAATATTTATCCGTCAGCTCAGCTACTACTTCTCTATGGCAGGCTGGACACAGTTTGGACTGTAATTTTGACATTACAGGTTCCCCTTAAGTATGTGATGTGTCTTACAGTACACGTCTTCTAACAAAGGCTTCATTTTCAGGAAAGCATTAGCATAGTTTGAGAGAGGTTTTTTCTTTTTGTATACAAAAACGATGTCAATTAATTCCAGTTCTATGTAATTACATGAAAATGAATTGCTATTAGCTTTATTTATGATCACATGGCTGGTACAAAATTGTAGAATCATATTCTTCTCATTGAGAATCAATTAATGCAGGACACTGGTCTTTTTTTTTTTTTTTTTTCATTATGAGTCTATTTCACTAGTATTTGTCATTTAGTGAGTATTACCTAACATAGTTATGGCTTTCTATAGGAAAATAGGATTCCTTTCATCATTTAGGTCATGTCATTTCAGGGGTATGTCCTTAGAATATCATACTTTTCTGTTCTTTCAAGGGCGTCTTCATCTCAGGCACCAAGCCTTCCTGTATAGATGATAATGTAAGGATTGTACCACATAGCCTTGCTGACCATATACTACTGTTATCTTAGACTATTAGAGGAAATGATAATCCCACTATTCACCAGCAGGTAAAGATGGCACTGTTTCCAGCTGTCCAAGTAATGCTGTGATGAGGCCTCATGCAAGTGAGAGAAGAAAAAGTGAAAACCAAATTTAATGGGAGTCAGTAGGATCATCTGGTATCTAGTACAGCAGTACTGTAGGCCGTTTCACTTGATTTCAACGACTGTAGCTGTGCTCTCATGCACAGCAATCAAACAGAGTCTCCTCCTGCTCCTTATCAATAGGAGAGCCATCTTCCCTCCTTCAGACCTATTCTGAACACCACTACTTCTGCCTATTCAAGGGCATGTGCCGTAAAGTCCTTTCTCTGTATGAGTCATAGGTCACTGTACTACACATATGATATTAAAATATTGTTTATGCAATATGGCATATTTCAGTACATGTTGGAAGCAGGTAGGCATTCTCTTAGAATTAGAAGGGACATATCCAAGAACTGGAGGGGTTGGGAGCCAGGAGGAGAGCCAGGTCACTTAGTTCTGAAGGAAAGCTTCATATAGCACTAGAAATGGAAGAGAAAAATGCTCTACAGTATTTTGGGGTAGATTTATTAAGAGTGACGTTTCTTTCACACCTGTATACCAAAATGGAGATCTATGCCTGGTAGGCTCAGATGTGGCTTTGCGTCAAATATGCCCCATAGTAACATCCTTCTATGCTAGAAAACTGGCACAGAAAGATTGATACATTCCTCCCGTGTGCTTAGTGTATTGTAAATTATCCTGATGGCAGACTCCCTTTAAGATGAGGAACAAACAGAATGGTGAACGGCAGGGATATTAGCGCAATATACAAAACAGATGTGCAGCTTGTGAAATATCCAGTGAGGGTTGCAGATATGGAAAAGTGTTTTTTGAACTATATCTTTAACATTTTTATGCAGCTTTCCAGCTGTTAAGGGCTCATTGGGATGTTGAATACTATATGCTACTCTTCTGTAATATCCAATAGGGTATATCTGGCTCTAACGTCTCTTGTCAATGAATATGTTTCTAGAGCATTTTCATTATACCTTGCACCATCTATTTTATGTGATAAATTATCCAGTATGCAGATAGGATTGCATTATATATGAAATAAGAAATAATGATGTAGAAAATTCATCAGGTCCAATTAACAGATTTTTTTATTTCAACACACTTTCGTTCTGTTTTCTTGTATTCTTCTTGGGAAAGATAATTGATAATATAAAAAAATAAATGTAAAAGGGAAGTGATAACTAAGAAAACTAATAAGATTTCCCTGCGGCATCCACAATAATCCTTCTCATGTTTCACCTAATTTTTACATTTCCAAGAATCAATACGAATTTGAAAAATATTTTTGAATTCATTTTGCAGATTCATTTATACATTCATTAAGATTGTATATGTCATGAGTCTTTACATATGTTATCACAGAGGAGCCCCTCCTTGTCTTTTTTTTGTAGATTGAGAACCCCATATAGGGCTCACATTGTACAGTTTTCCCCACCAGTATGTCTTTTGGAGTATGGGAAGAAATCCACGCAAAAACGTGGAGAACATACAAACTCCTTACAGATGTTGTTCCTGGCAGGATTTGAATCCAGGACTCCAGCGCTGCAAGGTTGCAGTGCTAACCACTGAGCCGCCGTGTTGCCACCCCTCTCTGTCTTTTGTGTCATTTGTGCCACGTCACAGCCCATACTCACACTTCCCCCTCACTCACTCCAAATTTAAAAATTTTAAGCTTTAACATACAAACTAACAGTACTCACACATTACAAAAATAAAGGAATAATAGACATACATAACATGTTCTTTGCTTGTCCCTGGGGATGAATGCATGAAAAGATCCCAAATTTGTGTGACTATAGTATGTCTCAACCAGACTATTTATTCACCCAATCATTTAGGCCCACCTACGAGGAAGATATTTTATTATTAAAGCAGTGATTTTGAGTTATTATAAAGCTTAAAGGGGTTGTCCAGCATATTATTTTTTATTATATTACACTAGGAGATGAAAAAAAACCAGAACATAGTGACATGTCCCTGTGTCTCCGAGCGTGGTCCTGCTGCTCCAGTGTTTTCTTCCAGCACAAGTCCCTTCCGAATGTGACTGCTGGCTGATCAGCGGCCTCAGTGAAGGAAGCAGGATGTCACAGTGTGTAGCAGGACCAGACTGCTCTGGGAGACACCTGAGCACTGGGAACAGGTGAGTATGGGTGGTTTTATTTATTTTTCACCTTCCCCAGTCCAATATGAAAAATAAATTTTATCCTGGACAACCTTTCAGTTATGAAATTATTATATACCTCACTGGTTAAAGCCAATATCACAGATACCCTCTAACACCAAAATCACAGACTGGAAAGACCTTTCCCAGGGGAGTATCCAAATTCAATATTAAGACTTCACTTTTATTAAATATTTTTAAAAAATTGCCTATAGGCATATGCAAGTGACGTACCGCCGCCGTATAGCAGTCAGTGTATATAGATCAGGGACAAACACCATGTTGCTGTAAGTATATGTAAATCAGGGGATACACACACTGAACTCTGTCCCTGAAAACGTTATCCCTGACTCCCTTTCAAAACAAATGGTGTGTTGCTGTTCTTAGGTTATTAGAAAAGAATAAATTATACCAGCGTCTGGTATCACATGCAGACATGCCAGCGGTTAGTTCACATCACCGTCCTCCTTTTATCAAAGAGCAGTTTTTACTGCTATGTTACTAGTGTTGAGCCCCTGATGAATCAACTTTTGATGAAACGCGTAGGGATGTTCTATAGTTGTGTTTGCTGTAGTTTGGATTGGGTTATCATCAGAGCTTTAGTGGCAGTTTCCACTCCCAGTACTCCTTTGTTGGTGTGGCATTAGGCCAGTAACCTCTGAGGACCTGGGTGCTGGGATTGCTTTTTGATACAATGCTTCTGGTTACATTCGTTTCTAATAACCTAAGAACAGTAACACACCATTTGTATTGAAAGGGAGTCAGGGATAACTTTTTCAGGGACAGTGCTCAGTGTATGTATCCTCTGATTTACATATATTTATCGCAACACTGTGTCTATATACACTGACCACTATATGGCGGCGGTACGTCACCTGCATATGCCTATAGGTAAAAGTATTTAATATCATATATACAACATGTGTGTGTATATATATATATATATATATATATATATATATATATATATATATATATATTTAAGAAAACATCTTTTTCTGGCAGGCTTCAACTGAGAGGACAGGTTAAATAATTTATTAGATTGATTATATTTTATTAGGATGACATTTATATATAACAGTAACTAATGCAGTAAGTGGGTCTGTAAAAAAACAATGCATCCCCAAGATCTATCTTTTGTTCTTCAGTAGTTTTGATAAATGTGGGATGAAACTAATAATTGTCGGTGGATTGACTATTTTTATAATATTGCCTCTTTTCTAACCAGCACTGTGTGCATAAGATGGTGTAAAATTTTAAACACTATCTCTAAGCCAATAAAAGTGACAAGAACAGAATGACAAAAACCCAATTTTACTAGTAAACATGATAAACAGCTTTCTTAAAGCTGATGTGGACACTACAATACTAGTACATAAATCATAAAAAAGAGCTATAGTCAATATGATTCACAGAATAGACAGCTATTTATTTTCCAAATGGAAACAAGTATGAAACTGATGCCATCTGTATACAATATATTAAGATGTAGAATCTTTACAAAGAATATATCTTCTAAGAGTCATCTGCATTCTACAGTAATATCACAAAGTAATCACATTTATTCCAGTTTTCATCAATTAATTTTCTTTAATCTAAGGTCACTATCATACATCCAGTTTTCAGTATATTTTTTAGTCCAGTTTATGGTTTTGTATTTCTTTAAACTAAACACGGGATGGATTTAAAATTGAGTCCTACGTACTGTACTATACTGTATGTATCTGGTGCTGGCCTTGACACAAAAATGTCTTTTGTTAATCTGGCCTTAATTTTGTCACAAAGGAAGTTGTATTATATGAAAGGCATGCACCGCTACACACCTCTTATCAACAATAAGTACAGTCAAGGATATAGCATGAACTTCATTGTCCTTAATCAATAAGTTCTGGAGCTCTCCACAGGGGGTCCTTGACTTTTCGACAACTCTTCTGATAATTCTTTTCACTCCTCCATCTGTAATCTTATTGAGAGCATCAGGTCGTGGCCATTTTATGGTGCAATGATGTTCTTTCCACTTCCAGATCATGTCCTTAACAGTGCTCAGTGGGACCTTAAAGGGGCTCTATCATTGGGAAAAGACATTTTTAGGTAAGCACATACATACTTGCATAGCCTTTACAAAAGGCTATCCCACACATACCTTTTGTATATAAATTGCCTCAGTAGTTTTTGAATGAGTCTGTTTTTATTCATATGCTAATTAGCCTTCTATGTGCACCTGGGAGTGTCTCTGTGCACCATCTATTCTCTATGTGTGTGAGAGCAGAGAGGCTGCTGCTGTGAAGATGACTCATCTCTCTGCTCTCACACACATAGAGCAGACAGAAACAGACACTTCTGGAGTGCACAGAGAAGGCTAAATAGCACATGATTAAAAACGGACTTATTCAAACACTACTGAGGTAAGTTACATACAAAAGGTATGTGTGGAATAGCCTTTCTAAAGGCTGTGCAAGTATATGCTCAGCTAAAAATGACTTTTCCCAATGATAGAGACCCTTTAACTAGTCTACAAATTCTTCTGTAACCATTGCCATGAGAATGTTTTGCAACAATAAGTGTGTGAAGGTCTTGAGATAGCTCTCTAATTTTACCCATCATTAGATATTTCTTGTTTGGCCCTTTAGTAATGAGACACCTCTTTATAGGCCATCTGTTAAACCCACAGATATTATTTGCCACAATGGATTGCTTTCTAAATCCTGATAGATTTCAGCCGGTGTCAGGACTTTCATGTTTTTTACAACTCTCTTTTTCTTTATGTGTTCAATACTGTTCCCCGTGTCATTTCTCATTATTACACATAACTTAATTTATGGCCATCTATGGTTTGATCTCTTTGCCTGTGTGGTTTGGATGGGTTGTTACCGACATCTGGTGAGGATTCCATGTCAATGGCATCTTTAGAACTATATTTACCTAGAAAATTGGTAACATGTTCAATACTTATTTCACCCATTGTATATGGGAATATGAATATCCGAGGGCAGCTTCCCTCTTGGGACTGACATTTTAGCCATAGCCATTAACCACTAAGTTAAAGGAATTTTCTCATCTTAACAAGTTATCCTCTACCCATATGATAGGGGATAACTTGTAGATCGGTGGGGGTTCAACTGCCCACCAAATAGGAGAATGAGAGAAGATAGCTTTCAA
This sequence comes from Leptodactylus fuscus, assembly GCF_031893055.1. Taxonomy (NCBI): domain Eukaryota; kingdom Metazoa; phylum Chordata; class Amphibia; order Anura; family Leptodactylidae; genus Leptodactylus; species Leptodactylus fuscus. Next base: position 45,118,356 of record NC_134272.1, read on the forward strand.
TGGGATATAGCTGAAATACAGCACTTGGCTATCTCCAGCTCTCCCATTGATGATAAATGAGAGAGACAACAAGAAGCTAAAGAACTACAGAAACAGTAAACTAAACTTTTGAAAATTTTGGTGCACAAGCAATGGGGATTTTTGTGTTGAATCAGAGAAATGAGGCAGAATTTTGGGAATTTGTAAAGTGAGCCAGTATTTTGGCAAAAGTGAGACAAATTTATGAAGGTCTGCACAATAAATTTATAAATATATGTATAACGACAAATGGAATTCACAGTTTTAGACAGTGAAAGTTTGACAGTATTGATAAATGGGTACCAGTGAGTTTAGCTTCTGTCATAGAAAAATTTGAGGTTTGAGCAACAGTTATGTTCTCCTGTACTTGTCCTCTTAGGTGGACATGTCTAGCAGGTTTCTAAACATAACTGTAATAAATCTGGAACATTTTGACTACCCAGTTTGCACTGTCTAAAAATAGGTAAACTTGCCCCAGTGTCTTCAGTATTGCTATCATTTTCTTCCGATAAATTGTATAATGTTGTGCCTATAAAAAATAAGTGTATCTCTTTGACAAAGGAAAATCATCTCTTCCAGACTTGACATTAGATTTAAGGTACAAACATACAATTTCATGAAGCGTGTCCAATGCAGTTTTAGCAGTTACAGTATATAGATCTATACAGTCACAGTTGTCAGCTACAATACTTACCATCTTCATAATTGTGTCTTACAGCAAATGAAGGTTCTGGGGAAACCAGTCAAAAGGAGACATCAACTTGTGACATCTGTCAGTTTGGAGCAGAGTGTGATGAAGATGCCGAGGATGTCTGGTAATATTTCTTCAATTGCCCTCTCATTTTCTTTTCTCTGTATGCGATTATTCCTTATTTGATCTATTATAGTCTACAAGTAAATAGTGACTGACTTTTTTACTGAAATATTTGAGGATTCAAGTTTTTGATCTTTTGACATTCATTGATGGATAAGGTGGATTAACACTCGGCAGATTATGTTGCCAAAATTTCATTGCCTGTCCAATTCATCAGAAATATGTCACTACCAAAATGTTTGCCATATACCGTATTTTTCGGACTATAAGACGCACTTTTTTTCCTCCCAATATGGGAGGAAAATGTGTGTGCGTCTTATAGTCCGAATGCAGCGTGTGCAGCGTCTGTGTCCTGTCTATGAGGAGCAGCACGGTGCCTGCCTGCTCTGCCCCTCCTTCCCTGTCTGTGTGGCGTGTTTGCAGGAGCGAGATCTGAGAGGCAGGGAAGTAGGGACGGGCCAGACAGGTGAAGGAAGCGTGGTTTCAAGCTTGCCGAGAAAACCACGCCTCCTTCTCCCGTCTGGCCCGCCCCTCCTTCACTGCGTCTCAGATCTGGCTCCGGCAATGAAACCACACAGACAGGGAAGGAGGGGCGGGCCAAACGGGAGGAGGAGGCGTGGTTTTCTCGGCAAGCTTGAAACCACGCCTCCTTCACCCGTCTGGCCCGCCCCTACTTCCCTGCCTGTGTGGCTTCATTGCAGAAGCGACATCTGAGAGGCAGTGAAGGAGGGACGAGCCAGACGGGTGAAAGAGGTGTGTTTTCAAGTTTGCTTAGAAAACCACACCTCCTTCACCCGTCTGGCCCACCCCTTTTTCTCTTCTTACATAGCTTCACTGCAGGGTGTCTCTTTCCATCCATGGATGAGATTAGATAGAATAGATAGATAGACAGACAGACAGACAGACAGACAGACAGACAGACAGACAGATAGATAGATAGATAGATAGATAGATAGGAGATAGATAGATAGATAGATAGATAGATAGATAGGATAGATTAGATAGATAGGATAGATAGATAGATAGATAGATAGATAGATAGATAGATAGGATAGATTAGATAGATAGGATAGATTAGATAGATAGATATGTTCAAATCACCCCCAAAGCCCTACAATACATATAAAACAAAAACATTACTGTGAAACACATACACATTTGGTATCCCTGTGTCCGAAAGCCCCCGGTTCTATTTACATTGGTGAAATATTATATTATTAGGTTATTAAATATTTCACCAATTTTTTTTCCTTAAAAATTTTTTTTCCCTATTTTCCTCCTCTAAAACCTTAGTGCGTCTTATGGTCCGGTGCGTCTTATAGTCCGAAAAATACGGTACCTATAATTCCTATGCCAGTCTTTTGGCTGTACTGAACTATTAACAATAAAAATACTAATGAATCTACCATTAAATGAAAATTTTGTAAGCAACATGCCGTTAATATATCAAAAAAGTATAAAAATGATAGTATCGAAAATGAATAATACGTATTTACGTTTTCCTGTCTTATTCCTGTGAACACATTGCCTTATTTCTGCAATATATTGGCTCCCAGCCAAGAAAGTATAACTATTATTTAGGAGCGGGATCGTACTTCATGTTAAATATTTTCTGTATTTTATTTCCTAAGAAACATCTTTTAATTTCAGATTTCTTCAAATAAAAAATAACGAGTATAAGCAAATGTAGCACATCATTTATAACAGCACAAATACCATTCGGGTGTCTTGTTATAGTATAGTCGGCATGTAAATGGAAGCAGCTGTTGTATTGGAATTACTTTGCATGAATTCTTCAAGCTATAGACATGTATGAATATTTACCATTAGACAGACAAGGGGTTTAGTTTAGGCTTACATCACATACATAGTACAATACTGTAGAGATTTGTAGACATAGATGGTAAGGTCTTGTGAACAGGGCCCACGTCACCTAATATTAGAACAAGTGCTGCGGAATATGTTGGCACCAGTGGTGTAACTAGCAAAGACTGGGTTCCATAGCAAACTTTTGACTTGCCCAATCCACACGGCATAGAGCCTTATATCCTTACCCCACACAATACTACCTCTTATTTACACACAGTATAATGGCCACCAGACAATATAATATCTCATAGTGGCCCCTCTGTACAGTATAATGTCCCATAGTAGTCCCTCCACACAGTATAATGATTCATAGTGATCTCTCCACACTGTATCATGTCCTATAGCCACCTGTGAACACAGTATAATGTCCCAAAGTGGCCTCCAGACAGTATAATATCCCAAAGCGGCCCCTCTGCATGGTATAATGTTGCATCGTGGCCCCTCCACACAGTGTAATGTCCTATAGCCACCCCTGAACACAGTGTAATGTCCCAAAGTAGCCTCCAGACAGTATAATATCCCATAGCATCCCCTCTGCATGGTATAATGTCCCATAGTGGCCCCGCCACACAGTATAATGTCCTACAGTGGCCCTAACGTTGTTCGTTGCTATTATTGCAGAAACAACCCAAAATATTTGGGGCTCACCTCCCACAAACGATTATTATATTCTCAGGTCTTTTTAGACCCCAGGGTATAATAATTGGAGACCCAGGGGAGGTGACAAACACAAAAAAACAATATTACTAACCTCTCCTGCACTTCAGTGTGACTCTCCGCAACTCTCTGCTGTCTTCGGCCCTCTTCAATGATATCACAGATATGGGTTACGCCAGCGTTATCATGCATCATGACATCAGCCTGACCCTCTGATGCCTGTGACATCACTCAAGGGATCTTAAGAAAGTAAGGCCTCCCATTACTATAGATGGGGGTCTGAAGAGAGTATAAAGTAGCTAAAGTATATAGCTAGTATGGTGGGTGAGTGGTTTTCTAGCAGTGCTAAGGTTTTTGCCAAATCTGACCACAGGCAACACTTGCATGGAGTTTGTATGTTCTCCTTGTGTTTGCATGGGTTTACTTCTACATTTCAAAGGCGTATTCATAGAGACTTTAAGATAGTGAACCCTACTGAGTGATGACAGTGCCTTTAAAAATGTGCCTGAATATTATGCACATGTTGCATCTATATAAACAAAAAAAAAAACTAAAGTTAATAAATAAGGTCACTTTCTAATTGTATGATTTTATCTATCTCCTACAGATGTATGCTGTCTATGTATGTAGGAGTGTGTGTGTGTGTGTGTGTGTGTGTGTGTGTGTGTGTGTGTGTGTATATATATATATATATATATATATATATATATACACACACACACACACAGACACACACACACACACACACACACACTTTATATGGACAGCTCAGCTGTATGATAACAGCCATCATTCAAACCAATGATGATGAAAAACAACTCTTAGAGATGAGAGGAAAATAGTAGATTGTGGCTGCAATCTGTAATTGTGTTGTCATGACAACCTGCTTTAGAAAAGGTCAGAAAGTATAAAATGTGATGACTTGTTATAATGGTGATACAATTCTGCATGCCTAGATCTTTTAGCCAAAAGGTCCGCGCTCACATGTTGCTCTCATGATTGAATTCTGTGCTTTACTGCTGCTCTGATATAAATCTAATGACATTGCAAAAATGAAGAAATCCAGACTAGCCAAGGCGCAGGTCGTATTCAGTATAACTGCCAGTTTAGCGACGCTTTTGCATTGCATGCTCTTAAAATACAAGCTTTTGGTACATATTGACTGACTCTGCAGATTATAGTTTATATAATAGAATAGGCTCTGACAGTTGCTATTCACAATCTGATGGGTATTAGCTCCGAACAATGTTCCTTTGTAAGAGCGGTAATTTGTTGTGTTGAATTCTGTGACTAGAATTCGCTTCTTCTCATTCTAGACAATTTCAGTCTAACATTAAATGATCAACCAGACTAGTTAACCAGTTCCATATGACATGGGATGTTTTGTTGAGACTCATACACACAAGATTCTGATAACTGAGCAACCTCCAAGATGAACAAAGCCTTAAAAGCCATAGATTTCTTTGTAGCCTAATACGCTTTTAATTCAGATTTCAAAAGGAATATACCAAGAAATGTATCAAGATTGTGATACTTCCTGTGCCAGTAGGATAAGTTGCCACCATATTTTTTTTTTGCATCCCAAAGAAATCTATTGTGGCTTGCCTCGTCATATGCTGTATTAGGCTCCATGCCACAGCTAGCACACTGACACATTATATCTACAGTCCAATATACATGCCCATGTACTGTCCTAGGTCTGTATAGGGGTTATGTCTGAGCATGGGGAAAGACTCAGCACTGATCCTATCCCGACAGGCTCACTACAACAAATGATTGCGTCCATAGCTATCCTCCCAACTCCCATATACATTCACCATATACTCACCATACACTAACCATATACTTACCCATATACTCACCATATACTCACCATACACTCACCATATACTCACCCATACACTCACCATATACTCACTAATGCTCTCACCATATACTCACCCATACACTCACCATATACTCACTAATACACTCACCAAATTACTTACCATATACTCACCATACACTCACCATGAACTCACCATATACTGACCATACACTCACCATATACTCACCATACACTCATCATATACTCACCATATACTCACACATACACTTACCATATACTGACCACATACTCACCCATACACTCACCATATACTCACTAATGCACTCACCATATACTCACCCATACACTCACCATATACTCACTAATACACTCACCAAATTACTTACCATATACTCACCATACACTCACCATGAACTCACCATATACTGACCATACACTCACCATATACTCATCATATACTCACCATATACTCACCCATACACTCACCATATGCTCACCATACACTCACCATATACTCACCCATACACTCACCATATACTCACACATATACTCACCCATACACTCACCCATACACTCACCATATACTCACCCATACACTCACGATACACTCACCCTATATTCACCCATACACTCACCATGCACTCTCCATATACTTACCATATACTCACCCATACACTCACCATGCACTCTCCATATACTCACCCATACACTCACCATATACTTACCAATACACTCACCATATACTCACTATTGCACTCACCATTGGTTAGGTCACTCTTCCATATTTTCTGCATGGGAATAAGGGAGTAAGCTGCTGCCAGACATTTCTTATGGTGACTTATCTGCCCTGAGAACAAAGATCAGACATATTGAAATTCTAAAGCCTGACCTTTTTCTCCACTCACATCTGTCATCAAGGGAGACTAAGAAGGTTAACTTGCACATTAGATGATCAGCTGGTCAGTGACTACTATAAAAATCATTAGGTTTGACTGACATTAAGATAGTGTGTAAGAAGTGTGTTCTCTTCAATTATACGTCTATCAGGAACATAGAGAAACAACCTTTATACTACTAAACAGGACGGACAATTTATCTCATCTTTACTTATATCATTCACTTGTATTTTCAGTGTCCCTTTTCCTATAGACCTGTATGATACAGCCATAAAATGTTGGCGTTAGTGTGGCATAGTAGGGTTAAGATAAAAGACTAAACTGACATTTTGTAGCATCTTAAAGACTTCTGTTCTCAGCAACAATACCTTCACTTGTTACTTGATTACCATTGATTGACATTTTTTTATATTTTCTTGCTTTCTTTTTTCTGCTGTGAAAAGTAATTTGTGAAAATTATAGAAATCCAATTGTAGACTCATTTTCCTGAGGGTTTTTTGACATCTTCTGGGCTCCAGTCCATACAATATGAATATAACTTCAGATGTACTGGACTTTGTCCTTGAACAATTATCCCTGATGGGAGGATAGTGGGAAGAGTGAATTTTGTCTCTGTTAATATGATACAAAAAGTATTTTTTTAAAAAAGCCAGAAAGTTTTTTTTTAGATTAAGCGCAACCATGACCAGTGATTAAAAGTGGATTTTAGTTAATGACAGTCCGAAAACATGTGCACAATCATCCGTGTAATTAAATAGACTGCAGAATGCAGATAAAAACCATGTTAATAAATTCACCATTTACCATAGGATTTTGTTTTCCCTTTATGCTGTATAGCATTAGAGCATTATGTTCAAATAAATCCTTACTTGTTTTTTTTTTTTTTGGTCGCTGTTCAGCTTTGACTGCCAACTGATTGACATACAGTGTAGCTACAAAGGCAAACTGGAACATTATAGGAAAGTTGTTGTTTCTTTGACTACTTATATTGTATAAATCAAATCCAGACGAGAGATGAGTGAACCTATTTCTCACCAGCTGGGTTGGACCAGTTCAGTCCAAATTGTTCAGTTTTTAACAAAAACAAACAAATGGCAATTCATCTTGTATTGTGCAGGAAAAATACATAAGAGACGTGTCTTGTGCATCCCTGTGACATTCTGGTGCAACCTGACATCAGGTGGCTCAGCCAATAGTCAGTGGTAGGTGGACACCTTACAGAGCTGATGTCATACACACTATATAAGGTACTGTGGGCTTGAACATGAGGCATTGCAGTGATTGTGGGTGTAGGGCTGGATCTGTTATTCATCTTATTGTATGATACAGAGCACTGAATGCTTCAAAGCTTACACATTGCAATATATCTAGACAATCTTAGGAGTAAGAGAAGTTAGTCAGATGGATAGGAATGAATGAATGAATATCTGTTCTATTGTGAGCCTGACTGCAGCACCCTGCCATAATAAAGACAAAGGACATTTAACCCTTTTGTTGCCAGATCTCCCACTCTGCCACCTCTCAGACAGCTTTTTTTTAAAAAACAAACAAAAAAAAAACCAATTCTTCAACACTTTCTACAGAACCAATACTTTTTGCAATATAGCCAACTTATATGTCTAGAAACCACAGGCAAGCACCTTTTCCCCCTTAATTATTTTTTTAGAGCATTTTAAACATTAAAAAGCGTAAAACCTAGTGACAGAGCAGTGTATGGTTAAAATCGGAGTTGGAGTGAAATGCTTACCATCTGTTATAACATAGGACATACGTCACCTTCACTTTCACATTACTTGACTGTGTTTGCCTTAAAGAGCAAGAAATAGATATGGATAGATATGTTCCTAGGAGCTTTGAGAGTGTTATATACTTTAAGTCATTTGTTTGATTTGAAACTAATCTAGGACCCGAGTCACCCAAATCCGAAACAAAGCGAATCTTTAGAGGTTTGCTCATCTTTAATTTAAACCAATAAGTAGTTTTGATATGTAATTCTCTAAATAGATTGTTGTGATTTTTTTCATTTCCCTCATATATGGCACAATCACGGAACGAAACCATAGTAGTTTTACTGCAAACTGATGGCATTTGAAGGGGCTGCTTTGGATGAAATGAACAGACATAGAACAATAGTGGGAAACTATTAAAGATAATAAAATAATCATTATTTAAAACACTAGATAAAAGTAATATGTTTCACTAACTAATTCTAATTATTAAGATAACATTAGGTGATACATTCCCTTTAATCTGCTGCTGATCATTTTATCGTAGGCTTGTGGCTGGTCAGAGCTTAAAAGTCTTCTGTCTTACGGCAGAAAGGGCAAAGAACAGGGAACCTCCTGCTCCAGACAGTTGTCTTACAGTCAGGCACGGCACAGTGAGGAGGTGACCACAAAAGATGTGTGTTGTTGTTTTTTTTTTTTTTTTTCTAATTTGCTAAGGAATAGAGATAGTGGCAATGGAAAAATGGAAAGTCCTGTCTTCAGTGTATTATATATTTAAGCACCTAATGAACATTATAATGAAAATATGATCTTAAAGATTCATGCGTTTATTAGCAACACAGAAAAAAGCTTCCAGATTGGGGGTTTATGGCCTGGCTCAAGGTGCTGGGATGAGACAGGAGCTGATGTTAAAGTAATTGTAAAGATTTATTCCTAATTAACCAGCTATGGCAATGCTTTGAAAATGATTTTGGCTTACAAAACATTGTAACAAATCTGAAAACCAAGCAGCACCTCATTAAAGGAATAATAGTAATGTCTTGCAAGTCACTGAATAAAAGATTGTTAATTAAGTTTTTTTTTTTTTTTTTTAAAGTCAGTCTCTTGTTTTGATAAAGAAAATACACATTGTGGTTCCAAACATAATTGATGGCCTACTCCACCATAAACTACAGGCTACTATGGCAACACTATTTCATTTAACTATAAATCACTATGTAAGTCATGCTGTATGCCTGGGACTAAAAACTTTAATTATCAGAAATCACAGCTATATTTTCACCATGTGTAAGCATTGATTTGCAGTGTCGGGAAGGCCCTCACCTTTGGCCATGGGTGGGAAATATTGTTAGGAAAAACAAAGATAGAAAACATAAAATAACCCTCCAGTATATGTTCCTCTCCTCTACTCTGAATCAGTTTAAAAAAAGACACACAATAATATGCATTTCTCAGAATTTTTTTTTTTTCATAATTCCATATTAGTCCTTTCCACTGTTATTCCACCGGAAGTTTATAAATGACCATTCATGTTTTCAGAGGAGTGTTCACACACAATCTAATACTGCCAGCACTGATTAAACAATGACATCCCTAACTAGTGTGAGAAGTCAGGTGCCTCAGTGTTTCAAACCAATAGAGGGCGCTCACTGGAATGTGTAAGCCTGTCTTCCCTGATGTAATTAGGAAGACAGAATCTCAGTGAAAATAGCCCAATAAAGGCTGCTCCCTTTAACATCATGCTCGACCTTCCAAGAGGCCTTTGCTTTGCAATGATGCTGGGATTATTACCAGGTATACAGAAAAGGACCTATCAGTATCTATGTCCTTTGTGCACCTGAAGAAGAAACCAGCTTCCGGTTTCGAAACGCGTTGTGTGTGAGGCTTTAATAAACGAATGCAACAAGAACTACGGTTGGTAAGCGCGGATCCTTTTATCCATTTGATACTTCTGTAGAAGTTGGTTGGATAGGTCCTTTTCTGTATAGTACCATGCATACGTGTTTTCACGGTTAAGATCTGCCAGCTACTAGCCATTTTGTCTATGAAGTGATATTTGAGTGCTGTGATCACTTCACAGCACTTAAAGGTGATTATATGTTGAATAATACTTTGTGGAATCACTTTAAAAGGGTAATGCACAAGGTGCCGCGCGGTGCTCTCTCTTCTGTTTTCTTGTATTACCAGGTATAGTCTCTCAACCGAGGACAGCCGTTTCAATGTTATTGCATCTCATCAGCCCGATGTAGAGAAGACTAACCTGGTAGAGGTGAGAGGCTTAGACAGGATAAGGGGGGTATTGTCATTCCTTGGGGAGAGACCACCGATACCCCCCCTTACTTAGTGTGAGAAGGTGACAGGCAGGGTGCTGGAATGTCGCTATATCTCCCCCAGGTTTTTAACTTATGTGTGGTCCAGTGAGGATCTTGAGTAGGCCATAGCTCCAGGAGTTCTTGGCTTATTACCGGATCAGAAAAAGGCTGCAGATTCTGCACTTCAATGCTTATCCATGAAGCAAAAGGAGGTGTATGGTTCTGTCCTGTAACGCTGAGTCTGGTGAGACAAAGTTGTGCTTATTTTGTTTGTGTGGCTGATAGTAAGCCACACGTATAGTTAGGTTAACACTACTGTTTAGTTAGTCTCTCAGACGAGCAGGATCTTGTTTTCTTTTTGCCTGAAGTTAAGGCTGTATTTTATTTTGCTCATTTTGTACCTGGAGTGAAGGTTTATTTATTTTCCTGTTTTGTTTTTTTGTGTGTTTTTTTTCTAAATAAACCAGTTTGCTGCATTTTGTGGCCCTGTCTTGACTGTTTGGGTCCGCACTACTGCTTCTACCAAACTAACTTACCCACACCACTAATAATACTCAGTTGTCAATTTATTTATACACATTTAAGAAAAATAGCTGAGGAATAGCACAATGCTGAGTAATAAGAAAAAATGCTCCTAAATTTATATTTCATAAGGATTGCAAGTATTGACTAAAACAGGGATGTCAGGAAGGTTGATGTGTTCTTTTTTAATCTTTGAAGTAAGGTAGGTAAGTGCAAGTGTATCACCAGTCATTTACATTTTTTCTTTACAAGTGACAATGATTGATACACTAAAGACAAGGCATACCTATTGATTTCAACTAGTAGCTGCATTGTTTGTCATGAAGCAGTGGGTAAACGTATTTTGACTAATGTACAGCTAATAGACAATAATTAGTAATTACAAGTGGAGGGACCGCTCAAGGTCCATCACCCAATAGCGAGTACTACCCCTGCACCCCCTATCATTGTGCCCCGGTATACACTCTGTATATCCCCTAGCCTAAATTTTACTAAACAGAGGCTGAAATTGAATATATGTGAGTGGAGATGAGTGAGTACTATTCGAAACTCCCATTACGAATAGCACGCACCCATAGGAATGAATGGATGCAGCTGGCACGCAGGGGGTTAAGCAGTCGGCCGCCGGAAAAGTCTGCGTGCCAGCCTCTTCCTTTCATTCTTATGGGTGCGTGCTATTCGAAACGGCCGTTTCGAATAGTACTCACTTATCTCTATATGTGAGGTTAATTTTTTCAGATACATTTTTTCAAAAGTATGCAATGGCAAATTTAAACTTTTAATGCACTTTGAAAATTGTTCTATTCCTAAGGAACCCTATATACTTAAGTTTTACCATTGAAGTTTCTGAAATTAGTGAGATAAAAGATTTTTATCTGATAGGAGATCTTTGAGAGAGAGCAGCATTGGGCACTCTATATTTCAACAGGCCCAATCCAGGATATAATCCTCAACTACATACCAATAAACATTATATTAATGCAAGCCTGAACCAATGATCTTGGTGAGTCCGGCTAACCATCTAAAGTATTGAAGAGATTGCCAAACCTTCCACCCAAATCAGAATTTTACAATGCCCAATCTTTTTGAAGATAAGATGCCATTAGAAGTATTCAACAGTGGTTACTCCCCTCGCCCCATTCAAAAACTATTACTGCTCAGTCAATCCAAGTGTTCACTTGTATAAAGGAGTCAGTAGGGATATCTGTAGTCCAAATGCTTATTTGGCTGATAGCTATTGAATCTATAGAAGCCAGCTTTAGACCATTACCAAAAGGTATCTCACATGTGTGGCCAGCATTAGTTGGACAGCAAGCTTTATAGTGTGTTGTTTGACTGCTTAGGCCTGGTTCACATTTGCATTCGGGGAGACCGCTTGGGGACCCCCTGAACGGAAAGCTGTACACATTAAAAGCAGTTACCTGGGAAACCTGCGGACCCCATAGACTATAATGGGGTCCATATGGTTTCCGCGCGAAACATGTGGAGAGTAATGTCCTGAAAGCAGAAGCTTTCTTTCAGCATGTTTTGTGAGGAAACCGAGCGGAAACCACCTGGACCCAATTATAGTCTAGGGGGTTGCAGGTTTCCTTTAATTAACTGCTTTTTAATGCGTATAGGTTTCCATTCGGGGGGGGGGGGGGGTCCCCAAGCGGACTCCCCAAACAGACACCCCAACGCATATGTGAATCAGGCCTCATGTAATTTTTTTGCTTCTTCAATTTATCTATTTATGTAAACAACACAATTAGCTGGAGCTAATTAGATCTGATACTAGTAATGTTTGTAACCTCTCCTGTATACGCAGTAGCAGTGAGTTGTGGTTACATATCCAGTAATTTCCTTATTCCCATATGCATCAGGGCATGTGCGCTTTCTGGATGAAAAAATAAGCAACAAAGCAGTTGTCCTGATATAATCAAAAGTTCTTTCTAGTTATAGATTGTGATTACACATTGTTCACAGTTAATTTAATGCATTTCTGTGAAAACCACATGGTATGTAATCTAATTAAACAAATGTGATTCAAATGCGATTAAAGTTATTAATGTGTACGGAACTGTGAAAATATGAGTTTGCTTTAGTCGGATTATAATTAAGGCTTAAGTTTTTCAAGGCTTATTAGTTTCATTTATCAGAATGTATGATATTTTGGCTAGCTTATGTCTAAAGTTAAAGATTTTCTTAAGCATATGCACTGTAAAATGAATTTTTTGAGTTTAGATTTTTTTTTTTAACAAATAGAATTTAAAAAATAATTTCTAAAACAATAAATGAGCTCACTATTAGCCGTTATCTGTTACTTGATAAATAGAAATATTTTACAGTTATATAAATCTCTGTAAAATCCCTAAAATAAATATAATCCAATTAGTAACAACAAAGAGATGATGCCATTCTTTTTTACAGTCGCATTTTCGTGGTCCAGATTACTCCTTCTCAAATACCTCCGATATTTGGCAGCGTGGTGGCTCAGTGGTTAGCACTGCAACCTTGCAGCACTGGAGTCCTGGGTTCAAATACTACCAAGGGCAACATCTACAAGGAGTTTTTATGTTCTCTCCATGTTTACGTGGATTTCCTCCCACATTCCAAAGACATACTGATAGGGGTTGGGGGGAATATCTCCCATATTCATTTATGTTTTATACTGTAGAAGTGAAACCTCTTCTTCCTCAATTATTTCAGGGTCATCTCACTCCTCAAACTATTCTGCCAGACTATTCCTTCTTCAGCATCACCTCTTCATTGTTCCCAGTCCATCATGTTCCAGGCTACTACCGCCAAAGCTCTCCTCTTGTCAGACTTATTGTCTTGACCTCCCTTATGGACCAGACCATAATAGACAGCCACTGACATCTCAATAAACATAGGGCTTCTGCTCAAGTAGGTGGGTGATGTCATAGCAGTGGGAGGGTCAATTTTCACTGCACAAGGTAGCAAATGCAGATGGTAGGGGTCTGACTTGCAAAACAATATTGTTTATCACTGTAATGTGTTCTGGTACATGGTGGTGGATGTTGAGTATGTTTGGGGGAGGTGGCAGACTCCCTTTAAGTCTAGAATATTACAATATATATATATATATATATATATATATATATATATATATATATATTTGATTTTGGTGTTTAGTTTTTTATGTTAAACAAAAAGTAATAAATGTGACATAACGTATATGACAACCAACAGAGCTTTATTATTTTAGTCATTTTATAAAAATATGTATTTGACATAACAGCTGTCACACGGTGTAGTGACTCACAGGAAAGTAGGGTGTGGGAGGCCGTAAATCAGTTTGCTAACATGTCTCTATCTTAAGCCAGTCAAACACAGTTAAGTACTAAATGTGATGCCCGGTAGTAGGCCTGGAATAGTAGGCCTGTAATAACATGTATTTACTCTTAGAACAACCTACATAACTGAAATTCTAAATCCTTCTTAACTGTGCAGAAAAGTACAGGTGTAAATCGGTCACTGTTTTTATCTACAGCATTTTAACTGGTTGAATCTACAGAGTGACCTAAACTGCATGTCATGGCTGTGGATGCTTCAAATAAAATAAAATTAAAAAAACTACATTTTCTTTAAACTATTTTAATTTCAATCATCAGCTATTTACATACGAGGGAAGGGAAATCTTCTTCAATTATCTCTCTAGCCTGCCAAGCAATCCTAGTTTCTAGAAAACTGTTAAATCCCAGTGATGTTATCCCTGGCATGTTTTCTAAAAAGGAGATCCCCTGGGTCTAATATGTTTGAGAGCTTTTCAGAATATAGTGTCCCATATTGGTAGTGTATACAATAGCTCTTATTTTTTTTGAATCTGAGGGAAGTTGAAGGAGTCCTGTATTATACACTTATATACTAACATTAAAAACTGTCAGACAAAGGATTCTCCAGCACTGTAACGCATGTCCACTAAAGTTGTGGGTAGAAGCAGTGGTGCGGACCCAAGCAGTCAAGACAGGGACAGAAAATGTGCAGCAAACTGGTTTATTTAGAAAAAAATAAGACAATAAATAAACCTTTGCTTCAGGCACAAAATAAACAAAACAAATTACAGCCTTAAATTCAGGCAAAAACAAAATAAAAACCTGCTCGTCTGAGCCACTAAACAGAACTGATAACCTAACTATACATGTGGCTTACTTCCAGCCACATGAACAGAACAAGCGCAATATTGTTTCACGGACTCAGGGTTACAGGACAGAACCACAAACCTTTCATCTCATGGAACTGCACTGCAATGCAGGATCTGCTACCTTTTCTGGCCCAGTAATGAGCGAAGGATCTACACCTGGGCCTACTCCAGATCCGCCCTGGACCACACATAGGTCAGAAACCTGGGGCTGATATATGTGGACTCCAGCACTCTGCCTGTCACCTTCTCACAAAGTATATAGGATCCACAATAATCCAAAGAGGTCTACATTGGCAACATGACACAGGGATGGTGGCAGCCACCTACGCGCTTCAGATAACACTTGCCTCCTTAATCATTGTTAGCAAGGATTTCCAACTGGCAATTTGCAATGGACTTCTGACTCCTGCATGGGTGTCTAAGATTTCATACTGATTTACAGAACAAATTACTTTTACGTATAACATTGATACCACTGTTCGTTCGTTTAATATGGAATTGTGCCTTTAACGGAGTGAACTATTTGAGCAGTGAGCAATTGGTAAGATCCATGACTTGAGAACTTCTGGATGAGGGAGATGGAGGAGACTGTTAATAATACCAGGCTTCATAAATCATCCCAATTGTGTGCAAGAGAAGGTTGTGTAGGTAACGTTATATGGGCCTCATAGCTATGACCCTGTTTGTTAGCTTTAGATCGGACAGGACAACTGTTTTTGGATCTTCACCCTGCAGCAAGGACATTGCAGACGCCTTTGTGCATTTAGAGACAGAAACTACACTATTTAAGAGGAATACTGCCTCAGCAAGGGAGACGCAGACTGACACCAGGATGTACCATCTTAAAGCTCAGCCCCAGTCTCAATGGATGTCCATAAGAACTGTACATCCAGCATCTGAAAGACATTGTTTTGTTATTTCGTGTTTCATCAGTTACTTTATTTGTATCCCCATTTTCGGAGTCAGATTTCTACTAGGATATGCCCTGAGGAACACAACTACTTCCATCAGATACTCTTTGAGAAGGATAATCTGATAACTATCCTTGCCACCATGACCACAGCTACCACTACTCCCAACCTCGTATGTTTATGAGCAGAGTCAAACCTTTTTAAAGCAGTAATGTCAATCTCACATATAAGAATTGCTAACATAAAAAGTTAAAAGTAAGCAGTGAGGCAGTAAGAATATATGCAGAATTAATATTACCATAGCAACTCACTTTCTGCAACGTATTTCATCAGGAATCTGCTTGCAGTAGTTCTCTGAAAAAAAGGAACAAACTTACCAGTGTAAAAATAGTATTTAGGTAGTAAATACGGTTAAATTTGTGAAAAAAAAACCCCAAAAAACTTAATGTACTGTAAACAGAACATCTTAAGCATTATACTAGTCGTGCCAATGCTCAGCTCATAAATAGTACTTGAACTTCTACATAAAACCCACATACATGTAGGCTGTAGAGAGAAGAACAGATGGCACGCATGAGCATATGTGTCATGTGAAGTCCCATGGTTACCCTGTTAATGGGGTTACTCTTTTACTTCCAAGAATTGTTTGATAACTTGTACATTATGCACAAGGTCTTAATGAAAACTGTTACAGAAAACACATGAATCACTTCTGGTACTGAAACATATCCTAGAAAATATTGGATATTTTACTTAATAATGTAAGTGATATTAACAAAAGTTATACCAGAAGCATTCTGCATTGATGATCTACATGTCGTATTATGATTTATGGACATAATAAAGGGTAATCCTTGTTTTGTAGAGTGACACTAGATATAGTTAAAGGGGTGGTCTGACATATTTTTGTAATGTTTAACAGTGCTGCTGAAGGGGTCATGAACATAAAAAAAACTTTCCTCATCTTTTTCTGATCCTTGCAGTGGCCAGGAGGTCTTCTACTCAAAGACCCCTGGGTGTTTGTGCTCATTATACCTCCTCAGTGTTTACAGCTCAGCCTAAGATATGTAATACCTTCGCGGATAGGCTGATGGATGAAGCCCTTTTTTCTTTCTATCTCTGCAAACTGCTCTCAGTTGCTGACCCTTGATAAGGCCTCAAACAGTTTCTTGATCAGTGCCACTGTTATCTATGTATGTACAGCTAAAGATAATTATGCAGTTTTTAGCAAGCATTCTGCTGGACTGAGCTCAAAACCAGGAAGGAGAGAAGAGTGACTGAGGCACCAGAGGGTTAATACCCACGATCGGTGCAAGCACTGATCGCGGGCATTAGTGCCAGGTGTCTGCTGTATAAAACAGTAGACACCTGGTGGCTATGGCGCCCACCCGGCTCCCGAGCGGTGGCCATATTTAAACACCTGGCCTCTGCCGTACTAATACAGCGGATGTCAGGGAAGTGTTAAGTGTTCGAGTCTCTTCAAGTCTTCAAATATGGTCATGCTCCAGAGGTTGTTGCTGGGGCCTCTGATTGGGCCTCAGAGGTCATGTGGGGCATGCCGGAGTAATAATGTTAGGGTGTCCCATGTGACTTCATGGGCCCCAACAGTGACCTCTGGGGTGAATGACCTTAGTTGCAGGCAGAAAAGAACCAAAGAAGATGCCAGAGATAGCCAGATAGAGTGAGAATGGCCAGGAAAGGTGAGGCAAATAGAGTATAAGTGTTTGTTATTTTTATTCTCCTCCACTGGGCTTCCACTTATTATACTCTAGGGTCTGAGGACCCCAGTATATAATAATAGCAATGAAACTAACTAGTGTGCCGAAGTTTACTAGTATTCATCAAAACTAATTTTGCGGTTCACCTAAAGTGTGTCAAAGGGGGCTCTTGAGAGCATATTATACCATTGTGGGGCCACTGTTGAGCATTATACTGTGTGCGAGCCATTGTGGAGCATTTTATACTGTGTAGGGCCATTGAGGAGCATATTATACTGTGTGGGGCAATTGTAGAACATTACACTGTGTGGGACCACTGTGGAGCAATATACTATGTTGGGGCCATTGTGGAGCATATTATACCATGGGAAGCCACTTTGGAGTGTTATACTGTATTGGGCCACTGTGGATCATATTATACTGTGTAGGGACAATGTGAAGCATGTTACAATGTGTGGGGCCACTGTGGAGCTTACTATGTGGGGCCATAGGCTGTACTTACGTTGCGCAGCTACTACAAAACAGATACTGTGCAATGTAAATAGTGAAGATGTCAGGCCATTCACAATAGCACCACAGTCCCTTCAGACAGCTGATCAGCAGGAACCCCCATAGCCCTGGGACTGTTAGGACCTCCACAGATCAGCTGTTTCCCAGAGTATGTAGCTTCCAGTATTGTTTACATTTTGGGCACTGCTCACTCACTGTATTCTTGATAACTGCATTTGTGGTTACTGTACTTATATCCCTTTCAAGTACCTGAGATACTGCTACAGTACCTATAATTGTTGTGATCAAGAATACATTGTAGGGAAGGGGCCCCTGTCAAAATATTTATCAAGACACACAAGACATTAGTTGTGCTACTGGAGTTACACTATTTCTCTACAGTTTGCAACAGATTTTTTAATGTCAAGTTCGGCATTGTTTTGTGCATTAATGATAATGAGAAGAACACTTTCACAGATGTTTACCCCCTTAACTTAGCTTAGACTCCAATTATTCATGGAACCAGTTCAACACAAATTTCAAATTTGTGACATGCAAGGAAAACCTTTGGCTGAAGTTCACAACGTAATTTCTGGGCATGGAGACATTGCATATAACTTTGTGATACAATAACTTTTGTTTACGCCACACCAACAAATTAAAAATAACAATCAATAAATATCACTTATAATACAGTGAACAGTTAGAAGGAACAGGCATTTTACAGATAAGGCTATGCATACTTATTTATATTGCAGCTTTTATTACATACACGTGTGAAATATGGCCCATACTATTTGCTAGTGCAGTATTTGATACTTTAGTATTGCATTGTACATATGTTACCTTTATTGGCTAATCGGAAAATACATTTGCAAGCTTTCAAAGCTATTATTAGTGTTTATATATACACCCCTCATTTAATGAAAGAAAAATCCACAATGGACACAGAAATAACTTGAATCTGACAAAAGTAACAATAACCAAACTACTTGTTGTGAAGCCACAAAGCTTCTGGGAGAATGTCCTATGGACAGATAAGACAAAAATCGAACCTTTTGGCAAGGCACATCAGCTCTATGTTCACAGATGGAAAAAAGAAGCATATCTTGTAAAGAACACTGTCCCTACTGTGAAACATGGAGGAGACTCTGTTATGTTCTGGGGATGCTTTGCTGCATCTGGCACAGGGTGTCTTGAATCTGTGCAGTGTACAATAAAATCTCAAGATTATCAAGGGATTCTAGAGAGAAATGTGCTGCCCAGTGTCATAAAGCTTGGTCTCAATCGCAGGTCATGGGTCTTGCAACAGGATAATGACCTGAAACACACAGCTAAAAACACCCAAGAATGGTGGACTATTGTGGACTAAGCGTTGGACTATTCTGAAGAGGCCTTCTATGAGTCCTGACCTAAATCCTATTGAGCATCTTTGGAAGGAGCTGAAACATGCCGTCTGGGAAAGGCACCCTTCAAACCCAAGACAACTGGAGCAGTTTGCTAATGAGGAGGGGGCCAAAATACCTGCTGAGGTGCACAAGTCTCATTGACAGTTACAGGAATCGTTTGATTGCAGTGATTGCCTCAAAACGTTTTTCAACAAAATATTAAGTTACGGGAATCATCATTTCTGTCCAGGCCTGTTTCATGAGTTGTTTTTTTTTTTTTTTTTAAATTCCGTTGGAGCGAAAAGCAATGTCTGAATTTAATTTGTTCATTTTCATAGAATTTTTATTTATTATTACTTTTGTCAGATTGAAGTTATTTCTGTGACCATTGTGGGTTTTTCTTTCATTAAAAGAGGGGGACCAACAATTTTGTCCATGTGTGTATATATTTAATTATATTATCTCAAATATATGTTTCATTATAATACTTACTCAGATATAATATATTCCAGTATAAGCATTGTATAATCTGTATCTGAAGTTACAGCATATTAACTTCTTTGTCTGTTCTTAGGAATTCTACCAGGAAAGTCTGTTTTTTAATAATAACAAAAGAGAAAAATAACATTGAAAACAATGAGGTTATGTTAGTCAATCGATGAAAACTTCTGCTGAATCCTTGCTTATAGCACTCAGTATACCTTGCCATTGACCTAGTTCTTATCTAGCAAGTACTGTATCTTAAAAATAAACATTGCCCCTTGCTTCTCTAACATTCATCTCATGGGCATTCTCAGCTACCGTCTACAGTGAGCATACAGTGAGAAAGGCCAAATTAGTTATTATAAATCATTTATTCAGGTTCATTTTACCCTCTAGCTAAAAAAGCAATATGTCATATTTATTTTAGTTTGCTCTTGTAATGTGAAACGTTGTATGATTTACTTTTAGGGATGACACTTTTCAGTACTGGTATATTATTAATAATGGAAGATCACAATTATTCATGTTTAATCCAAAATGTCTTTGCTTATCTCTGAAAATATAAAAATATTTCTGCACCGGTTATGGACTTAAGAACTGATACTCATGGACTAATGTACTAAATGTACTAATTGGGAGAATTGGAAAGAAAAGTGCAGTTGCATAGTTTTCTCACAGGTTTCAATTTTATGCCCTTCTCCATAAAGTAAAAATAATATATTAAATAGGTTTTGCTGGCCAGTGTGATCTCACTGACACTAAGACATTGGCCAAAATGGTATAAATGAAAAGTACCAATTTGTGAAAGATGGTGTGAAGGTCTACCATTACAAAAGGTCTGCGCTTTTCAAGTTTCAAGTGTACACTTGACAAAGGGGTTGTTCTGCGAAACGTGTTATATGTTGTAAGTTTGTGCAATTACACAAAAGGCCATCTCCAACTTGAAAAGCACAGATGTTCACCTTTTTTTATTGGGGGACCTATTCTCCATCCCTACGCCAATACAAGTAGAAGTCCTGCTGCTTTCCTATGATACAATCTGCATGCTGCTCTAGTGGTTGTAACTTGTCACAACTCAAAAAGTGAGAGTACATCTTGACCACCATAATCTGCTTGCGCAAGTCCACTTCAGTTTTTGAGCACCACTTTATATCTGAAACAGTATTACACTGTGTGTTGCTTAGGGCTCATTCACATCTGCGCCTGGTCTCCGTTCTGCAGGTTTCCATTTCCTGCACATTACAGAGGCAGGATACGGAAACCTGCAGGAGTCTCTCACCCATTCATTTGAATGGGTTTGAAAGATGTCCGGCCGTGAGCGGCGGTGAGCGTTTTATGCTCTCCACCGCGAAACCAGTTTTTTTAAAATCGGACACAGTGTCGGACATGCAGTACTCTGTGTCCGGTTTTAAAAAAAACGGTTTCGCGGTGGAGAGCATAAAACGCTCACCGCCGCTCACGGCCGGACATCTTTCAAACCCATTCAAATGAATGGGTGAGAAAGAGTCCTGCAGGTTTCCGTATCCTGCCTCTGTAATGTGCAGAAGACGGAAAGCTGAGAACGGAGACCCGAACGCTAGTGTGAACCTAGCGTTAGCGTTGTTTTTCTAACTTTTAGAATGTAAATAAAAAGTACATCTGTCCCCACAAAAAAGCCTTATGCACCCCTTTATAAGTAAATATAAATGGAGGTTAAAAGTATCACAATATGGCAACTTCATGAATTTATTTTTCAAAATATTTATTTGAAAATTGTTAAAATGAATCAATAAGTTTCTATAACTTTAATATGGCCGTAATAATGTCATTTTGGCTGCAAAACGCTTGATGTAAAAATGAAGCTTTTTGTTTTTTTTTTCCTGTTTACCAGTACATTTTATGGAATATTAAATGATACCCTTATGAAATACAATTTGTCCTGCAAAATCGAAGCCCTCGTAAAGCTCTGCAGAAACTAAAAAATAAAAAATGTTCTGGTTTTTAGAAAAATAAATTAAAGGGGCTCTATCATTGGGAAAAGTCATTTTTAACGAATCACATACTTGCATAGCCTTTACAAAGGCTATTCCACACGTACCTTTTGTATGTAATTTTTGTATGTAAATTTTGAATAAGTCCGTTTTTATTCATATGCTAATTAGCCTCCTCAGTGCACAGGAAGTTGTTAACCAGCTCTCCTCTCTATGCTGTGTGTTGTGTGTGAGAGCAGGGAGGAGGAGTCAGCAGCAGCCGCCTGTGCTGTATACACAGAAAACAGTGCACGAAGAGACTTTTGGGGTTAATTAGCATATGGATAAGAACTACTGAGGCAATTTACATACAAAATATATGTGTGGAATAGCCTTTCTAAAGGCTATGCAAGTATGGGATTAGTTAAAAATGACTTTTTCCAATGATAGAGCCCCTTTAAAATAAAAAATGGCTGAAGCATGAAGGAGTTAAACTGACTACTTAATAGCTTTTACAGTGCCTTAGCTACCTTGAATAAATTGAGGCTAAAATGGGAATAAACTATATTTATTATAGGAGAGATAGCAACTCTATTAGAGATGAGCGAACACTAAAATGTTCGAGGTTCGAAATTCGATTCGAACAGCCGCTCACTGTTCGAGTGTTCGAATGGGTTTCGAACCCCATTATAGTCTATGGGGAACATAAACTCGTTAAGGGGGAAACCCAAATTCGTGTCTGGAGGGTCACCAAGTCCACTATGACACCCCAGGAAATGATACCAACACCCTGGAATGACACTGGGACAGCAGGGGAAGCATGTCTGGGGGCATAAAAGTCACTTTATTTCATGGAAATCCCTGTCAGTTTGCGATTTTCGCAAGCTAACTTTTCCCCATAGAAATGCATTGGCCACTGCTGATTGGCCAGAGTACGGAACTCGACCAATCAGCGCTGGCTCTGCTGGAGGAGGCGGAGTCTAAGATCGCTCCACACCAGTCTCCATTCAGGTCCGACCTTAGACTCCGCCTCCTCCGGCAGAGCCAGCGCTGATTGGCCGAAGGCTGGCCAATGCATTCCTATGCGAATGCAGACTTAGCAGTGCTGAGTCAGTTTTGCTCAACTACACATCTGATGCACACTCGGCACTGCTACATCAGATGTAGCAATCTGATGTAGCAGAGCCGAGGGTGCACTAGAACCCCTGTGCAAACTCAGTTCACGCTAATAGAATGCATTGGCCAGCGCTGATTGGCCAATGCATTCTATTAGCCCGATGAAGTAGAGCTGAATGTGTGTGCTAAGCACACACATTCAGCACTGCTTCATCACGCCAATACAATGCATTAGCCAGTGCTGATTGGCCAGAGTACGGAATTCGGCCAATCAGCGCTGGCCAATGCATTCTATTAGCCCGATGAAGTAGAGCTGAATGTGTGTGCTAAGCACACACATTCAGCACTGCTTCATCACGCCAATACAATGCATTAGCCAGTGCTGATTGGCCAGAGTACGGAATTCGGCCAATCAGCGCTGGCTCTGCTGGAGGAGGCGGAGTCTAAGATCGCTCCACACCAGTCTCCATTCAGGTCCGACCTTAGACTCCGCCTCCTCCGGCAGAGCCAGCACTGATTGGCCGAAGGCTGGCCAATGCATTCCTATGCGAATGCAGACTTAGCAGTGCTGAGTCAGTTTTGCTCAACTACACATCTGATGCACACTCGGCACTGCTACATCAGATGTAGCAATCTGATGTAACAGAGCCGAGGGTGCACTAGAACCCCTGTGCAAACTCAGTTCACGCTAATAGAATGCATTGGCCAGCGCTGATTGGCCAATGCATTCTATTAGCCCGATGAAGTAGAGCTGAATGTGTGTGCTAAGCACACTCATTCAGCACTGCTTCATCACGCCAATACAATGCATTAGCCAGTGCTGATTGGCCAGAGTACGGAATTCGGCCAATCAGCGCTGGCCAATGCATTCTATTAGCCCGATGAAGTAGAGCTGAATGTGTGTGCTAAGCACACACATTCAGCACTGCTTCATCACGCCAATACAATGCATTAGCCAGTGCTGATTGGCCAGAGTACGGAATTCGGCCAATCAGCGCTGGCTCTGCTGGAGGAGGCGGAGTCTAAGGTCGGACCTGAATGGAGACTGGTGTGGAGCGATCTTAGACTCCGCCTCCTCCAGCAGAGCCAGCGCTGATTGGCCGAATTCCGTACTCTGGCCAATCAGCACTGGCTAATGCATTGTATTGGCGTGATGAAGCAGTGCTGAATGTGTGTTCTTAGCACACACATTCAGCTCTACTTCATCGGGCTAATAGAATGCATTGGCCAGCGCTGATTGGCCGAATTCCGTACTCTGGCCAATCAGTGCTGGCCAATGCATTCTATTAGCTTGATGAAGCAGAGTGTGCACAAGGGTTCAAGCGCACCCTCGGCTCTGATGTAGCAGAGCCGAGGCTGCACAAGGGTTCAAGCGCACCCTCGGCTCTGATGTAGGAGAGCCGAGGGTGCACTTGAACCCTTGTGCACCCTCAGCTCTGCTACATCAGAGCCGAGGGTGCGCTTGAACCCTTTTGCACACTCTGCTTCATCAAGCTAATAGAATGCATTGGCCAGCGCTGATTGGCCAATGTATTCTATTAGCCTGATGAAGTAGAGCTGAATGTGTGTGCTAAGCACACACATTCAGCTCTACTTCATCGGGCTAATAGAATGCATTGGCCAGCGCTGATTGGCCAGAGTACGGAACTCGACCAATCAGCGCTGGCTCTGCTGGAGGAGGCGGAGTCTAAGATCGCTCCACACCAGTCTCCATTCAGGTCCGACCTTAGACTCCGCCTCCTCCAGCAGAGCCAGCGCTGATTGGCCGAATTCCGTACTCTGGCCAATCAGCACTGGCTAATGCATTGTATTGGCGTGATGAAGCAGTGCTGAATGTGTGTGCTTAGCACACACATTCAGCTCTACTTCATCGGGCTAATAGAATGCATTGGCCAATCAGCGCTGGCCAATGCATTCTATTAGCATGAACTGAGTTTGCACAGGGGTTCTAGTGCACCCTCGGCTCTGCTACATCAGATTGCTACATCTGATGTAGCAGTGCCGAGTGTGCATCAGATGTGTAGTTGAGCAAAACTGACTCAGCACTGCTAAGTCTCTGCATTCGCATAGGAATGCATTGGCCAGCCTTCGGCCAATCAGCGCTGGCTCTGCCGGAGGAGGCGGAGTCTAAGGTCGGACCTGAATGGAGACTGGTGTGGAGCGATCTTAGACTCCGCCTCCTCCAGCAGAGCCAGCGCTGATTGGTCGAGTTCCGTACTCTGGCCAATCAGCGCTGGCCAATGCATTCTATTAGCCCGATGAAGTAGAGCTGAATGTGTGTGCTTAGCACACACATTCAGCTCTACTTCATCAGGCTAATAGAATACATTGGCCAATCAGCGCTGGCCAATGCATTCTATTAGCTTGATGAAGCAGAGTGTGCACAAGGGTTCAAGCGCACCCTCGGCTCTGATGTAGCAGAGCTGAGGGTGCACAAGGGTTCAAGTGCACCCTCGGCTCTCCTACATCAGAGCCGAGGGTGCGCTTGAACCCTTGTGCAGCCTCGGCTCTGCTACATCAGAGCCGAGGGTGCGCTTGAACCCTTGTGCACACTCTGCTTCATCAAGCTAATAGAATGCATTGGCCAGCACTGATTGGCCAGAGTACGGAATTCGGCCAATCAGCGCTGGCCAATGCATCCCTATGGGAAAAAGTTTATCTCACAAAAATCACAATTACACACCCGATAGAGCCCCAAAAAGTTATTTTTAATAACATTCCCCCCTAAATAAAGGTTATCCCTAGCTATCCCTGCCTGTACAGCTATCCCTGTCTCATAGTCACAAAGTTCACATTCTCATATGACCCGGATTTGAAATCCACTATTCGTCTAAAATGGAGGTCACCTGATTTCGGCAGCCAATGACTTTTTCCAATTTTTTTCAATGCCCCCGGTGTCGTAGTTCCTGTCCCACCTCCCCTGCGCTGTTATTGGTGCAAAAAAGGCGCCAGGGAAGGTGGGAGGGGAATCGAATTTTGGCGCACTTTACCACGTGGTGTTCGATTCGATTCGAACATGGCGAACACCCTGATATCCGATCGAACATGTGTTCGATAGAACACTGTTCGCTCATCTCTAAACTCTATCCATTCTAGTGTGTCCATGCCTCAGCTTCCATATTTATCAAATATTATTTGTAATGGTACATGGTATGAACTCTAATTTTTAAGTGTCTGTCACTTCATTTAATAGTTTGCCAGTGTGTGATTATAAATCAGTCATGTAGCTGAGACAGCATGCTTGGACGTAGCTGATTTCATAAATCTATGCTTGAATTTCACAGTGCCACACTGAAGGCATTTTACATGTCAAAGCTATTTCAGAGTTAACGAACATTTATGAATGCTCATTGAAGCATTGTATGACTGTCACTTACTATTAAATAATATGGAAAGAAATAAAGTTACAATCATATAATGCATTTCATACATTCCTATTTGTTAGATTATAGAGCTTAATGTTTCAAAACCAGTACATTTTAATAGGTCACAGTTTTAAATTAGATTTATCTTCAGCCAGGTTACGGCATTTATACAGCCGTGGACACCTAGAAGTGAACTTCAAGAATGTAACTTTTGCGGCATTGAAGAATACTTCAATACACTTGTAAGGAGACAGCCTAGGAATACCAAGAGAACAATTTAGTTTTTGTAAAAAATTGCTTAAATAAAATGTGAATTTGGTATTGCCCAATTTGCAGTGACAAAAAGATTCAAGTTAACATGTCATGTCTACTGCTATAAGTACAAAGCCCAAAACAAAGAACAAAGGTTATTTTTAGAGATGAGCGAACAGTGTTCTATCGAACACATGTTCGATCGGATATCAGGGTGTTCGCCATGTTCGAATCGAATCGAACACCGCGTGGTAAAGTGCGCCAAAATTCGATTCCCCTCCCACCTTCCCTGGCGCCTTTTTTGCACCAATAACAGCGCAGGGGAGGTGGGACAGGAACTACGACACCGGGGGCATTGAAAAAAATTGGAAAAAGTCATTGGCTGCCGAAATCAGGTGACCTCCATTTTAGACGAATAGTGGATTTCAAATCCGGGTCATATGAGAATGTGAACTTTGTGACTATGAGACAGGGATAGCTGTACAGGCAGGGATAGCTAGGGATAACCTTTATTTAGGGGGGAATGTTATTAAAAATAACTTTTTGGGGCTCTATCGGGTGTGTAATTGTGATTTTTGTGAGATAAACTTTTTCCCATAGGGATGCATTGGCCAGCGCTGATTGGCCAGAGTACGGAACTCGACCAATCAGCGCTGGCTCTGCTGGAGGAGGCGGAGTCTAAGATCGCTCCACACCAGTCTCCATTCAGGTCCGACCTTAGACTCCGCCTCCTCCAGCAGAGCCAGCGCTGATTGGCCGAATTCCGTACTCTGGCCAATCAGCACTGGCTAATGCATTGTATTGGCGTGATGAAGCAGTGCTGAATGTGTGTGCTTAGCACACACATTCAGCTCTACTTCATCGGGCTAATAGAATGCATTGGCCAATCAGCGCTGGCCAATGCATTCTATTAGCGTGAACTGAGTTTGCACAGGGGTTCTAGTGCACCCTCGGCTCTGCTACATCAGATTGCTACATCTGATGTAGCAGTGCCGAGTGTGCATCAGATGTGTAGTTGAGCAAAACTGACTCAGCACTGCTAAGTCTCTGCATTCGCATAGGAATGCATTGGCCAGCCTTCGGCCAATCAGCGCTGGCTCTGCCGGAGGAGGCGGAGTCTAAGGTCGGACCTGAATGGAGACTGGTGTGGAGCGATCTTAGACTCCGCCTCCTCCAGCAGAGCCAGCGCTGATTGGTCGAGTTCCGTACTCTGGCCAATCAGCACTGGCCAATGCATTTCTATGGGGAAAAGTTAGCTTGCGAAAATCGCAAACTGACAGGGATTTCCATGAAATAAAGTGACTTTTATGCCCCCAGACATGCTTCCCCTGCTGTCCCAGTGTCATTCCAGGGTGTTGGTATCATTTCCTGGGGTGTCATAGTGGACTTGGTGACCCTCCAGACACGAATTTGGGTTTCCCCCTTAACGAGTTTATGTTCCCCATAGACTATAATGGGGTTCGAAACCCATTCGAACACTCGAACAGTGAGCGGCTGTTCGAATCGAATTTCGAACCTCGAACATTTTAGTGTTCGCTCATCTCTAGTTATTTTATCATTCCCACTCCAAAAAATATAACAGCATTATATGTAACTATTTGGTGATGACAAATAGAAAAATTATAAAATTTATGAATGTTATGACAAGTGAAATGTGTAGTAAAAAGGTTTTATTCAATGGCAATTCAATAGGGAAATCTTTTATAAGTGGTTCTTTCTGTTTAGTGGACCATAAACAACTAATTGAAGTTACTCATTTCAGTGGCATTGGCCAATGGTTTAGCAGTCCTGTGCTAAATTGCAGTGTCGTAACTAAAGTCTTGTGCAATCTTTGTCCAGAGCCCCTTATCTCATCCCTACAATGAATTCTTAATAGTGATGGTTATGGGAGCTAAAAAGTTTAATCAATCTTAATGTGGTTAGGGTATTAAAGGATTATCTTATTTTATCTTATCTTAATCTGTGGATCTCCTTGGCTTATGGGCTAGATGGAAGCTGCAATCTCAATACTGATGGCAGTGCTTATGGGCCCCCTAAGGCTGCTGGGCCCCAGTGCAACTGCACCCTCTGCACCCCCTCAAGTTATGCCTCAGCAGAATTTTATGAAAGTAGTAAACCCAACATGCTCAAATACTTATTCTTTTCCAAGACTGACATCTAGGGAGAAAGAAACAGTACATTTAGGACGAACTAAATGTATCTGTTTTATAGTAACTGTAAATACAGAGGCATCCCCCCTCTAATTTGGGAATTTTGCATACACTGGGGTAATTTATCAATGTATGCATGTCAGTATCTGGAGTAGAGAATGTGCAACTTATTGCAGCCTGAGAAATTTAACTGGTGTAAATACTGGCTGGAATCTGCTCCAGGTCTTAGTTGTCATAGATTTTGGCTTTAGCCAGCTGAAAAGTCACGAAATTACTAAGAGTGTCATACCAAACACTGGATTGAAATAAACTAGCCCCAATGGATTAGAATTTTGATATTTAAGAAATTCTGCTTTATGATTTAGCCACACTTGCTAAATAATGATGTCATTTATATTACAGCTTGATAATTAGGTGACTAATTTAGAATTTAGCTTCACACAGTTGTGTTCTTTTTTTTTTCTAATAGAAATAATGAATAGAAAGGATGGCATGCGCAGATGTAGCGGTCTTTAAGATCATACATTGTACAATGCAGGTGCAATATTTTAAATCTGGAGGGCTACACCCATCAGTGTAGGATTTGTCCATCAATTCAAATGAATGGCTGGGATGATGCCTACTGTGACTGCAAGGTACTATCTGGCAAATCATATGATGTGCTGGGCAGCTGCTGCCTCCTACCACCCCTCACCCCTACCTAACATTTCAATGTGATCCTATTACTTCATGTCACATAGACATTGAATCTCTTATCTGCTTTTAATGTGGTGTAATTCCAGTCACATACCTATGTAACTGTAAGAGTCCATGCATTTTCTTAATTTGGCACATGGACATCTCAGATGAGACAGAACTATTAATAAATATTAATAATTCTGTTTCATTTCTAGGTACTCTGTGTCACTGTAGAAACCAGAGTTTATTGAACTCTGATTTCTTTCAAGTTAGAGAAGACAGAGGACAGCTGTAGGTGAGTATAAGTTGATGTTTTTTTCATCCTGCTGTGTTTTTTGTTTTTGTCTTTCAGTTTCCAACAGTTCATCTGAACTCAGAGCTCTGTTGATAATCACATTTTTATTTCATTTTTTTAAATATAAAATGGTTGAACAGAGTTGTGTGGGAGCATTTTTATTTTTAAAAAATTCAGTATCTGTGTTTTTTTTTTTTTTAATTCTTTGTTATCACCTTGGTAATAGCCACTGACAGTATCACTGACAGTATCAATTACAGAGGCAGGACTTGTGCAATGGCCAACACTAACCCTGCCAATTATTACCCAGGTGCTGCAGAGAAATACACAGGGTAAACAAAGGTCGCGGGGAGAGCTGCGTATAATCCAGTAGACACAGATACCCTGAATTTCTAGTGATGAGGCAATGGTGGGCTGGCGTAGTTATGCTGGGTGTACCTAAAAACCATAGGGCTTTGAATTGTGGTATCACTAGGCTGTAGCTGCTTTACTGAATTGGGTATGGTTTCATACAGCTGCTTAATTTGCAAGAATGTATTTACACATCCTTGTGGGGTTAAGAGTGGCCCTAGCCTAGCATTACCAGGGTGGTAAGGCCCAAGGCCCACCTGAAGTCACCCCTATTCCAGACCATTATTAGATGGTTAGGGTACTGGATCATACCTGGCTCTTCCCTACACTACTGGTGACAGTGGGGTAATAGTTAATGGGGGCAATGTTCACCAGAGTGTCAAATCTAACAGTCAATCTAAAGGTGGTAATGAAATATTTAAAAACACACAGAAATACAATGATAAACAATACTCTCAAACGCAATCCTCTTTGACAATTTTATTACAAAAAAATAAGTGACCATTGACAGAATCAAAATAATAATGCAGAATCTGAATGACAAAGACGACAGCAACATGAAAACTAAAAAAAAAGTTCAACTGCAGCAGTCCTCTGTCTACTGTAACTGAATAGAAACCAGAGTTCAATGAGGACCTGGAAATTAGACAGAATTATTAATACATGTGAATAATTCTGAAGCATCCGAGAGGTTCTGTGCAACAGAATAAGCTAGTTCAGGGACTCCTAAAGTTTCGTAGAAGTCCCTGCGTTAAGTATGTGATGGGGGTTATTCTTGGAAGGAGGAGGCAGAAGCTGTCAGCTATTCATATGACTTTCCAGGTTGCTACTGCCATGCAGATGAATGCACAGGCCACCAAGGAATAGAGGGCAGCCTCTTAACATCACAGGCTAACAGAATCCACTTGTGGTTGTTAATAGAGATGAGCGAGTAGTGTTCGATCGAGTAGGTGTTCGATCGAATACTACGGTACTCGAAATACTCATACTTGATCGAACACTACTAGCTGTTCGAAGTTTAAGGTTCGATGCAGAACCAGTGTTGATTGGTAGAATGCTATACATTCTGCCAATCAACGCTTGTTCTTCTCTTACCTTTAGAAGTCTTCTCCGTGCAGCGTCCCCGTGGCGTCTTCCGGCTGGAATTCACTCTGCCTAGGCATCCGGCCTAGGCAGAGCCGACTGCGCATGCGCGGGCATGCCCTCGCATGCGCAGTCAGCTCTGCTCAGGTGTCGGGCCAGGCAGAGCCGACCGCGCATGCGCAGTCGACTCTGCCTAGGCCTTGATGCCTAGGCAGAGTGAATTCCAGCCGACAGAAGACGCGGGGAGGCTGCGCCGGGAGAAGACTTCAAGGACAATCCATCCCGACCGTCACTCGTGGACTTGGTAAGTATAATGTTATCGAATTTTGCGTACCCCTGAAATGAGCATTTCCCGCAATAGACAATAACGGGGTTCGAAATCCGTTCGAACAGTCAAAAAGTGTGCGGCTGTTCGAATCGGATTTCGAACCTCGGACATTTTAGTGTTCGCTCATCTCTAGTTGTTAACTCTGCTACATCTGGATCTCCAAAATAATAAAGCCTTTGTTGTGAGAAGTTATAATGATGCTGTAGTATAATACATTGCAACTATGAACCTGAGACTGATCGTGAGCCTAATGTAGGATGAATCTAATGTTACTAGCTTCTAATTGCAGGTGATTTATATACCATAAAGCTGAGGCAGGACTAGTTTTGAATGAATTTCTTAGAATATCTCACTTGGAATATATCACTGAGAGTGTCCTTTTGAAGTATTGGCTGCAATGTTATCTCATTTATTTTTATATTAAGAAATACATTTTAATAAAAAAATGTATTAAATTTCACAAAGACTAAGAACCCCGAGGTTACTCTTTCAAAAAATAAATAACACAAATATCACCAAGAAGCGAAAACATTTTAAAGTCATTTAATAACATATAACAATCAGGGGCAATAAGAGTAAAAGAATGAAACCGAAACCACCGTGGTTAACTACAAAGGTTAAAAAAGCAATATTTGACAAGAAAAGGGCATTGGAAAACATGAATTGAAAGAAACAAATCCATTATTCTCGAGCTAAAAGAATGCAATAAGTTCCACAACAGAGATCAAGTTGACTAACAGATATTGAAACCTCCCCGAACAATAATTACTTTCATTTCACCGTAATACAGTATGTTTATAGGATTTATATGATATTCTATATTTGTTAGCAACATTTTTTTTTTGCTTTTATCTTTGTCTGCATGGTACTAGTTTACACTATGCCATAGTACACTACAGTAATAGAATTTTATTATTTGCATAGAGCACTGCACTTTCAAGGTGTTAGCATAGCTTGCTGTCGGTTATATCAATCCAAGATTGCCCAAGTTCTTGTGGGGGGGGGGGGGGCGCATGTCTTGACTAGGGTAAAAAATAAATAAATACTAGATTATGGCCACAAGATGGATCTAGCCATAAGTGATGGAAAACACAGCTATGATGCCTGTGTCTACCAGTGCTATATATGCCAACTAGGTAAAATAAAAAAGCTGGGTAGTCTTTTCAAAGAAGTGGACCTTTAGGTTGGGCCCCCTCGGGTCGGAAATGCCGCAATTTGCCTGCGGTGGAAATGTCATGGGAAAAATTGCGGTGTTTTACAATAACTACAAAGTGAATGGGATTCTTGCAGCGCGGTTTTGAAAATCGCAGCATGTCAATTATACCTACTAAAACGCTGGCAGTTTCCCCATAGATATAATTGTAACAGAAAGTCTCCGGAGGAAAACTCCGCAAACTTTCTGTTTAAAGAGCTGCAGGAAGAACCATGATGTGTTGCCGCCACATTTTTTTTTCCCCGCAGCGCTTTACTGTTGTGGGTCGTCCCGTGGAGCCTTAGCCTTAGGGAGATTTCACTGTATATCTTTATTGCCTATACTTTGTGGGGATTCACTCAGGTAGATGCTTGTAGCAGTGCAGGAAACAGGGACACAGACACTGGGTTGCACACAAGTTCAGACTTTATTCACTTGTAGTGCATACACTGCCTTTGCAAAGGCACAAATAACAAAAACAAACACCTTCTCGGCTGAGAACTCACTAATCATAGGAACACTTTTCCCTGACTATACAGGAGACTGGCTACCAGTCTCCCACCTTGGCAACAACAACAGGTGGCACAGTACCTGCTCTGTAGGTTTGGTATAGAGAGATCAGCTGGAATGTACCTGTCTTCCCAGACCACACCCTTCACTCTCTCACAACTGATAGAAAGAGTTATAGACTTTAGACTCATCCACCGGCCAAAAAAATGCATGTGAACTCACTTACTTAGTAAAGATCAGCAATTCAGTGGGTGTGGGGCATCTGACCAATGCTATGTTCTGTTATACAGTAAAAGAATATTTTGGCATGTTTATTTTTCCAGCATTAACACTGCTGGCAGAGATATCTAGTAACGCTCCTTCTCTGTTGTTATAAACATGCTGACAGCTATCTCATGTGTAGAGAATCCTTAACCTGTTTCTGCACCTGCAGTCTATTATATCAGCAATCCAATGATCATTGTGGCATTCCCTAGTTGGGCTAAACTAATGTATCATTAAAGTGAAATAAATATTTAGAAAAACTTCACAGTAACATAATGCATTTTCCCATAATTATGACTTTTTTTTTGTAAAAGCAAAAAATACAAAAATACGTATTGCAAACATCACAAACTAAACTGATTGATTTATATGTTGTACTTGATGTGGGAAATTTATTAAGACTGGATGAATCATTTCATACCGAGCAAGGTTTGAGCCATATATTCCAAATTATTTTTTTAAGAAACCAAACAAATGAAGATTCATCTTGGACTAACTAAAATGGCCACCATATTATAATCTGGAGTTTCTCCAGACCCCAGTCTTTCTTTTTCTTCTTAGTTGCTATGACTCCTAGTATCTTTTCTTTCTTCTATGAGCTTGTATGTGTTCTTTCTTGTAATATATTACTGTATTATCCAGGCTGCTGTAACACACTGAATTTCCCCATAGTGGTGGGACTATTAACGAATTATCTTATCTTATCTTATATGATAATTAACTTGCTTTAAGTGTCTTGTGCGCAAATATGACAGGAAAGAGGGCAGTATTAAGGGTCTCTTTAGTTTTGCACTAGTCATTGCTTTTTCTTTTCAATCTCTCTTTATTAAAATTTCTAATAACATGGATATAAAGCTTGAGCTGTGAATAGGTAAAAAATAATAATACATATGTAAGAATCAGTACAGTTACAAGTCTGAATGTAAACCTTGATGGAATAGCATAGCATAGAGTAAGCACCTGTACTACTAATCTTAGTATAGTATGTGATATACAGATATTGTGTACTCAATCTCATGTTGCTAGAAGTCTTTTATTCTAACAATATTTAGAGCTAATCCATAACCAATTGTCTGTTGTTCTTCATTACTGTATTTACTATCACACTATTCAATTTTTTTTCGATTATGAAATGTCAGATTAAAGTAATTTCATCGCATTGTTCCTTTACAATATAATTCTACTGAAATAATGATCTAAAGTTTGTTTGGGAGCAGATGACTTTGTTTTCAGTAATCCTTTTGCGCTTTCCAAGGTCTATAGCACAAGCTGCTGACATGAAGACACAGAATCAAAGAATGCTTAGTTCTCAGACATGATTTTAGCCCATATAAAGTTTTTAAAGCCTGCACATCCACCTTGCAGAGATATCAGCAGGGTGAAAGGCTGTTTTGATACAAAAAAACAATATGTGGGTCAATCAAGATGCAATTTTCTTTCTACCCCCACTGTGAAAATAAACACTCATAAAATCTATCATTCTGTTCCATCTGTCGGTATGTGTATTTGTCAATGAAAGAAACAAAGGCCCTAATTAAACCCAAGCAAGGCTTTGCATCAAGTTCAGGAGACATATAATTATGTGGTCCGCAACACTGTGGTTGATACAAGAAGCATTCTACCTCTGTAGGGAACAGAGCCCCTGAATTCATTTAATATCCTGCTGGATCTCCCAACTGACTATTTGCAATCTGGCACTTTCTTGGTTTCTGACTGTGAGTTCGTAATGAAGGCCCATATTTTCTAAGTTGTGTTAAAGCTGAAAGTCAACATATGGCACATTAACATACATTTAGGGCTACATTTACTATATCTGCTAAAAGTATTTGAGCCATAAGACATCTGCTACTCCGTTAATTGGAATGAGTCATTAAATTGCTTAAATAATTAAAAATAAATAGCTCAAACAATCCAAAATAAATAAAAAAAATACAAATATTTAATAAAAATGAAAAGTTGAACATTTCTTGAGTGTATAGTAAATGTATTTATTGCGATGCAAAACACAAGTTGCTCTCACATGTGTCATATAGTCATTATAAAGGATTGGTATATGCATATGCTGAATAGGCTACGCACACCAGCATGTGAATGGAAATCATTGCACTATTAATACAATTCAGGAAATATGACAGAAAGCGTTTGGAAATGCCTTGAAAAGATTAGAATATTTAAACAATTAAATGCTGACATTTATTTTATAAATCACCTCAAACCAGTGACAAACCAGCTTCATACATTTCCAGCAAAGCGTGAGTGTAACCTCTTCAATCTGATGTAGCTTTCAGCTGTATTCAGTAATTATTGAGAATAAATTACCTTGACATGAAAATGCACTAAAGCAGTCACCTAATATTCTGCTATAACAAAAATGCTCTATCATGCAGCTTAAGTGAACAGACCCAGCAGCCCATCAGTAAAACACAGACTATGTTCTGTGACCCCTACTTGCTGTGTTTTCTGAATGCTCTCATTGACAGTCAGTGATGTTCTCTTAATATCGACAACCTAGCTATCACCCCACCTGTCTGATATTGATGACCTATCCTAGGTATACTGTAGGACAGTTATATTAGACACGGTATGAGGTACACACTTGATAAAGGGTGAGAAGCTCAAAACGCGTTGTGTATTGAATAAAGGATTTCATGCTTGGACCAGCACACCTCTTGCCTCCTATTAGAGTCATGTAAAACCTCTTAAAATACAGTTGTGCAATAAATAGTAGACATAGGGAGGGAAGAAGAGGGAGAGGGGATACAGTTGAGGTCTATCTCCCTAGTATGTGTGAGACGGCTTTCTAGGAAAGAAGGGGGGTGACAGTCAATTGACATAAAATGAGCAAAGCAAAATGCTATGACTAAGGAAACCGAGTTTTTTTAGAAACGCGTCAGCCATTACGCGTTAATATAAAAGTTATATTTTAGGAAGTGTTGTACTGCTGGACTCCCTACTTTTTCCTAAGCAAAAGAATGACCCACAATTTGCAGAATAGACACATTTTTCTGCACTAAATCTACTGTACACCTGGCCAGAGAAAGATTTCAATTATATTCTCTTATTCTTAAGTTATTCACCTAAGCCATGGCTTGCTTTTTCTCCAATGCTCCTAAATTTTGTGCTATAGTGCTCTTTGTACCAGGGGTGTGAGCATCATGGAGAAGGTTCATGTACTGAGAATCAGAGCATTGAAGAAGAAGCTGCTCTGTCTAGATTTATGCACTTTATATACCACTCTGTAACGGACCGCAAGAGGTCTATAGGTGCCCATACATGTTCAAAGAAGGATTTTGGCATGTAGTCCTTCTTTCTGCAGAGACCCTATACTCATCAAATAGTCAATCAGACTTGTCAACCTCATTAGGTTTATCTAGGTAGCCATAGACATTTATCTAATGTGTATGGATCCCCTATACTATAACATCTGTGAAAGTAAATTGAACTAGTAAATGTAATTAATAATTAAATAAATATATTACGCTATATATATATATATATATATATATATATATATATATGTATATAATATTTAGAACTTGAGAAGTTGTCTTGGAAAGAATAAAATACAGAAAATGTCTATGTTGTTGACATAATGTAAAATCATATACCACAAAGAGTTAAAATTTGACATTGTCACTGCCTGCACAAATTTTAAGGACTTTTGTAGCCATCAATATGATATCACATTGTAGTAAAGCCAGTGGGATGATTAATAACTACTTAGATTATCAGCTAAAGCTCTACAGTCAATTCTAGTGAGACTGTGACAAATCATAATAAATGTGAAGCCTTGTAACCTGTCAGTCATGGGTGAAAAAGCCATTTGTGAATGAACCTCGTTTGGCTTTATGTGGATTGGACTTTCTTATCTCTAAATAAGTTTATACTGATAATTTTATGTTCAACTTAATTAGTAACATTGCTGTTCTGTAACAACTTTAAAGATATACAAACTTTCATCCTGACATATAAGGGGTCCATTGTGTTGTCAGCCATATTGTAGCATAGAATTAAAAGATATATTCAAGCAACGGCCCCATTAGGAGGTTCCTCTGCCATTGGAAGTTAAATATATATAGTATGGTGTATTGATCTGAGTATGAGCTGTATAAATCTTCTGCACGAAGAAGTAAAGTGCCTTGTAGCTTTGTATTAGACAAGCTGAACTTCAGCTCATATGAAGATATATTAATACATTGAACCTATTTAAATACAATTGCACTTCAATCCTTTATTTCTGTAGGCCACTAAAATAATAGCATTAAACCTAAGTATCAGGAAAAACACCAATTAATAAATCCAATTTTTGTATGCGGGAATGGCCGGGAATGGGATGTGGCTTTAGATGTGAATACTGCATGCCATTTTCATATAGTTTCTACTTTATTGGTGGCACTCTATTTTATATATATTATAAATTAATACATGATGTAAACCAAATTGACAAGGCTATGAAAACAAAGAATTGTCACAATCTTAGAGGAAATCTTTAAAACATTGCAAATATTTTAGTTATTTATATTTGTAAAATGTTTAACTTTTAATTCTCTAAAATAAAATCTTATTTTGTTCATGAGAAAACCCCAATAATGCCAGAAGAGATTTAGAAAGATTTGGAGTTATTGAGTCAGCAGAGCATTGGTGGATTTTATACACTACGTGCCTCAGGCCTTGGAGAAGCCACTGTGTAATATTCATTATTTATTTGGTATGAGTTAGCGTGGTTCCTACACACTTCCACTTTTCAATAATATCACTCCTAGATCATCATGGAATCTAGATGGGAAGAAATTTCACATACTGCCTTGGAGTAACAATGGTGAGCTATAGGAGTTACCACACTGGAATTTGGAATGAGCTATTCTTTTACAAATGTTTGTGAAGGCAGGCAGCACAGTGGCTCAGTGGTTAGCACTGCATCCTTGCAGCGCTGGGGTCCTGGGTTTAAATCCTGCCAAGGACAACATCTGCAAGAAGTTTTTATGTTCTCCCTGTGTTTGTGTGGGTTTCCTCCAAAAACATACTGATAGGGGGGAAAAAAAACTAATGTTTGTAAAGGCAAACTACAGTGCTGAACTATATATACCTATGGCAATTTGACTGAATGAAACACTATGCCCCAATACGGTTGTCCATATAGTGTGTATACAGAGTGGCTACTTTATTAGGGACAACTATGTGGCTTCAATCCATTAGAACTACAGCAATTCATTGTAGCATACACTGGTGTTATTCAGTTTTCTGAAGACCCAGGGTGTGTCTGGGAATGATCACCAAAGAAAATCACTCTACCTCAAAGGGCTAGTTCACACATGGGCAAAGGGGAGGTTTTTGACAGCGGATTTCGCTTCAAAATCAGCCCCTTTACAATGGAGCCCTATGTGAACAGCTAGCTTTTTTTTTCTGCTAGCTTTTTTTTTTCTGTTAGCTTTTTTTTTCTGCTAGTTATTTTTCAGCTAGCAGAAAAAAGAAGCGACATGACCTTTCTTCAGGCGTTTTCCGCCTGAAGAAAGCAATCGAAGTGAATGGGAGGCAAAAACCGCGCAGTTTTTTTCTGCGCGGTTTTTTGCAAAAATAAGCGAGGCGGTTAGCGCTAGCGTTTTTTTCAGCCCATTCACTTTATGGGAGGGGAAAACAGCCTGTCTTTTTTTGGAAGCGGTTTTTACAAAAAAAAAACTCCAAAAAAAGCTTGGCAAGGTAAAAAAAAAAAAGCTTCCTAATTAGGAAGCGGTTTTTTTCAGGACCAAAATAAGCCAGGAGGTTTTTACGTGTGAACTAGCCCAAAGAGGCTGAACTCTTGACATCTGGCAACAAGGGTTCATAAGTTCATGCTGCTTGTGTCAATCTCTAACCCTCTCATCAGCATGTTGCAATAGAAATCTGGATTCTTCTGTATAGGCAGTGTTTTTTAAGTGCTTAATGTTCCAGTTTTTGCATTGTTTTGCCCACTGAAGTCTATATCTGTGCTAAGCAATAATGTGCATTTTGACACACTCTGCTCTGACCTCTTTAATCAACAAGTTGTGTATAATGAAAGGATCTCCTTTGGTAGAATGATTTTCCTAGATTACAACATTCTCTGAATACTCTTGACACCATGGCACAAGAAAATTCAGCTTGTGGTTGCCAAGGTTGCCAGCTCTTGAATCAGCGACCATGCCTCATTGAACGTTCCACAGATTGCTCACTTGATTCCGTTCTAATGTTGATTCACACTGCAACTAATCCTCTAATCCAGTCATGGAAGGGGAGGTTTCTCTAAAAAAAGTGGACATCCTATAGACGTATGCATTCATTATATATATATATATATATATATATATATATATATATATATATATATATATATAAAATTTCGAATTTAAGGCAGCTTATCTATAATCATTGAATAATTAAATTATGCTGATTTATAGTTCTGTGTGTTAATAACAGAATTATCAAGTTATGTTGCTGGATACAGTGAGAAGGAACAATCCTGTTTACATTCAGTGATTTAATACATGTACAGACTACTTGGAGGCTTGTTAGTATGTATCTAGTCTAGATGTAGTAAGGCTCGGTTCACATCCGCATTGGGACCTCCCCAACAGAATACTGAACACATTGACAAGTAGTGAACTTATGAAAGCACACGGACCCAATAGACTATAATGGGGTACGTGTGTTTCTGTACGGTGTCTGCATGGAACATGCGGAGAGAAAAGTATTTCAATGAACTACTTTCCTCTCCGCATGACTTGTGCAGATATGGTGCAGAAAACACACAGTCCCCATTATAGTCTATGGGGTCGATGTGCTTTCATAAGCTTGCCACTTGTCAATGCGTTCATTATTCCGTTCTGGGGTCCCTATGCGGACTCCCTGAACAGAATACCGAATGCAGATGTGAACCAGGCATAAGATCCAGAACTCCAAATACGAACTGAACATGCAGTAGCAAATATTTACTGTGAGAAATATAAGGGTTAGATCACATTGCATGCAGATTTTGAGGCAGAATCTGCCTCAATATCTGACGCAAAAAACCTTCCCAACTCTCCCATTCACTTCAATGGGTGTCAGGAGCACATTTTCTCCTCTAGCTGATTTTTCTTCAGGCACACTACACCTTGTACACTCCATTGAAATGGGAGTCAGAAAGAAAAAAAAAAAAAAAAAAAACTACTGTTTTCTGTAGAGTTCTTAGGAGCGTTATTTTGCTAGTGTTTTTTTCTGCCTTTTTTTCTGCAATGCCAAATGTATCTGAAGATAAATTCTGAAGCTTCTTTTTTCTTCTAACTGAAAAAAATCAGCTAGAAGAAAATAGGATGCAGATGTTGAATAAAATCAAATCAAATTAAATAGGTTTTATTATTGGCACGGCCGAATAGATATTTGGCACTGCCAAAGCTAGTACAGTGGGGGGGGGGGGGGGGGAGTTGGAGTCGAGAGGGAGAGTATGGAGGGGTGGGTGATTTGGGGTATAACAGTCCATGGAGTCTCATCTTCCTCTTAGTTGGTGGACGCTATATGGGGATGTGGGGTGGGGTGGGTGGTTTGGGGTATAACAGTCCGTGGGGTCTCATCTTCCTCTTGTTTGGTGACAGCTGGACACATATTGGACAGCGATCTCCACAGTGGCCTCTTCTTCTCCCAGTAGGATGTAGAGTTTCCTCTTCTCGTCTACAGATATAAAGTCTGGGATGTGGGCGGAGAGTCTTTGGAAGTAGATGGCCCTCACAGCTGAGTATTTGGTGCAGTGTAGCAGGAAATGAGCCTCGTTTTCTAGCAGTAGGATGTAGAGTTTCCTCTTCTTGTCTGCAGATATGAAGTCTGGGATGTGGGCAGAGAGTCTTTGTTAGTAGACGGCCCTCATTGCTGAGTATTTGGTGCAGTGTAGCAGGAAGTGGGCCTCGCCTTCTAGGGCCCCCTGGTCACACTGCTCGCACAGTCTGTTCTCCCGTGCCTTGTACGTCTGCCTGTGTCACCCCGTCTCCATCTCTAGGTTGTGGGCGCTCAGTCTGTTCCGGCTCAGGGTCTGTCTGTGTTTGGGGTGGGGTATTCTCTCCAGGTAGGTGGCCATGGTGTAGTCCCTTTGCAGTGACTGGTACACAGTGAGTTTTTTTGGAGTTAATAATTGCGCTTCTCCATTCCTCGATGTACCGCTCTCTGTCTCTCTCAATGATGTATATTCTAAAATCCGCTAGCAAAAAATTTTTGTGTGAACTTACCCTACATTTTATAGTTGATATTGATATTTCAGATGACTCTGTGTATAATAGTTTACTCCACTTACAATAATATTTTATTGTTTTGGTTGTAAATTTTACAAGTGCCAAGGGTATGGCATATTATTTTGTTAGATAAAATGTATTTTTGATTACTATTAGTAGGTCTATATAACCACTACTACAACTACCACTGGCAATGATAATAATTTACAAAAATAATAATAATAATAATAATAATAATAATAATAATAATAATTTATAAATATAATAATGATTTATAGATATAATAGTAATATTTTATAAATATAATAAATGAATATATTTTCCTCCACATCTTACCATAATGTCTTGCATTTAGCCTCCTAGCTTGAGTACAATTTATCGCCTCCTAATAAATCAGTCTTTTGATATGAGATGAAGATTGCTATTCACTTCCGCTGTAGATTTCTCCTTAATGAATATAGTCTTGCTTGTAGAGAAGCCTCCAATTTAAAACGGTGAAAAAACACACATTAGGGATAATGCTATAATGCACATAAAATTTTAATGTGTATTGACACATAATCTCTTTAGTAATTCAGGGCATTGAGCTAAGCGCAGGAGCCTTGTTCTATAATGTTCTTGCCTTGAAAATACTGTAAAAGCAAAAAAGTGTTTCCATTTATCAAACAGACATCCTTCATTTGCCCAGATCATAGCACAGCACTAAATTGACTGCTGCCTTGATGATGCTCTGTTTTGTTGCTATAAAATGAGATTTATCTAAAGTATAATCAAAAAATAAGAATGATATTTATTGTTTGGCTTTACGAGAGTCTACAAGTAAGAGAGAAATGCTGCTTGGGAGCGCCATTGCTGAGGAGCGATCTTAAGCAATGAATTATATATACATCATTTTCCATTTCTTTGAACTGTTGTAGAAATGAGTACAGTGTTCGCACGGCTGAATTTTAAGTAATGTTTCAGCCATATATCATATGAGAACA
The DNA here is from genome assembly GCF_031893055.1 of Leptodactylus fuscus. NCBI lineage: Eukaryota > Metazoa > Chordata > Amphibia > Anura > Leptodactylidae > Leptodactylus > Leptodactylus fuscus. The sequence continues at coordinate 45,160,861 of NC_134272.1, forward strand.
TGTTATTTCCGCGTTAGGTAAAATAAAGTATTTTGCACACAGTAAAGGAAGTATTTAAATCTATTTAGTGACATCTGTAGTTTTAGCACTAGAATGGTTTACTGTAAATGATGTGCAGTATTTTTTATTATTATTCACTTATTTAGTGGCAGTTTAAGTCCATATGCTGCATTTGCCTATATTACACCTTGGTCTTGCATGATATTTGAATAAGAGGTAAAGCAATAGATTTTCACTGACTGCATATTGTATTATGCTCCAAATTAATAAGGTTTCTTACAAGCTTGCATCAAATGTTACCTTGCTCCACCATTAACAGTGTGACCCTTGTGACGTTGATGTGGTGACAGGGGCATAACTACCGCAGAGGCAGCAGAGACGGCTGCCACAGGGCCCGGACCATTAGGGGGCCCGGTGACAGCCGCTACCGCTGCGTTTTTTTTTTTTAATAGGCCTTTACGGGCCCTATTGACTTGCCGATCCTGGCTGGGCCGGGATCGGTAAGTGACACCGCAGGCCCCACAAATACTATCATTATACTCGGGGGTCTTTGCAGACCCCCGAGTAAAATGATCGGCGGACCGGAATGATAAGGGAATGTAAAAAATACTTTTACTTACCTCTCCACGATCCTGCCAGACCTCCTTCCTACTTTGTCTGACGTCTCTGACGTCACATGAACCCGGCCTGCTTCCCGGGTCATGTGACGTCCGACGTCATTAAAGAAGGACGTGAGCGGCGGCCGACAGCATAGGAGCCGGGAGACAGGTAAGCAACAGTGTTTTTTTTAAATGTTTTTATTCCCTGGGTCTCCGATTATTATACTCTGGGGGTCTGAAAAGACCCCAGAGTATAATAATTGTTTATGGGTGTCCACAGTGGGACATAATACGACAATACTGTGTGCAGGGGCCACTATTGGGGATAATACTGTGTGCAGGGGACACTATTGGGGATAATACTGTGTGCAGGGGCCACTATTGGGGATAATACTGTGTGCAGGGGACACTATTGGGGATAATACTGTGTGCAGGGGCCACTATTGGGGATAATACTGTGTGCAGGGGACACTATTGGGGATAATACTGTGTGCAGGGGACACTATGGGACATAATACTGTGTGCAGGGGCCACTATTGGGGATAATACTGTGTGCAGGGGACACTATTGGGGATAATACTGTGTGCAGGGGACACTATGGGACATAATACTGTGTGCAGGGGACACTATGGGACATAATACTGTGTGCAGGGGACACTAAGGGACATAATACTGTGTGAAGGGGTCACTATGGGGGATAATACTGTGTGCAGGGGCCACTAATGGACATAATACTGTGTGCAGGGGACACTAAGGGACATAATAGAGTGAGGAGGAGGGGGTCGGTCGAGGTCTTCGGCGTCGGTGTCGGTTGGGGGGGGCATGTCAAAAGTTCGCCACGGGGCCCCGCCATTCCTATTTACGCCACTGTGTGGTGATGCGGCTGCTTTGTTGCAGACTGTTCAGCTTATCTTTGTGTTAATTGTCCTTTTTATTATTTCAGTGTGTGGGGGCATTAAGGGGACATCATTATGTGCGGGTGAAACAAACAAGTCATCACAGTATATACAAGGCACTAAGGGGACATAATACTATGTGTTTGGCACAATCAGGTCATCTTACTTTTAAGCAGCACTAAGGGTTATTATTAAAGATGAGCGAACGCTGTTCGATCGAATAGGTATTAGATTGAATATCAGGCCGTTCAAGGTATTAATTTCCAATCAAATACCACGCAGTAAAAAATCGTATCGCCTCCCACCTTCCCTGGTGTGTTTTTTGTACCAATAACTGTGCAGGGGAGGTGGGACAGGAACTACGACAACGGAGGCATTGAAAAAATTTGAAAAATCCCATTGGCTGTCAAAAACATGTGACCTCTGATTTATAAGAATAGCCAGTGCCATCTTCGTTTCATTTTCTGACTTTCAGGCATAGGGACAGACGTGCTGCTGAGGGCTAGATAGGGATTAGCTTCAGATAGGCAGGGAAAAACGAAAGAACAACAACAGCTCTTTTCAGAGCTATATATTGCAGGGAGAGGAGTCGATATATGCTCAACCCAGCTTTGCCGGCGGTGTCTCCCCAAACACCTAACAGGGATACAGAGCAATTCAGTCCAGCGATATACGCTCAACCCAGCTTTCCAGGCAGTGTCCACCCCAAACATCTAACAGGAATACAGAGCAATTCAGTCCAGAAATATATGCTCAACCCAGATTTGCAGGCGGTGTCCCCCCATAAACACCTAACAGGGATACAGAGCAATTCAGTCCAGAAATATACACTCAGCCCAGCTTTGCAGGCAGTGTCCGCTTGGGGACCTCCTGAGTGTAATACCGAACTCATTGACAAGCGGTGAGCAATGAAAGCACATGGACCCATAGACTATATGCAATGAGTGACCCGACTGTCTGTCAGTAAGAACAGACAGTCCGTCATTCCATTAAAACAGTGGTGAAATATTAGGCAGCGCAGGGGGCCCCTTAGGCTGTCGGGTCCCTGGGCAATTGCCCAGTTTGCCCCCCCCCCCCCTAACACCGGCACTGCCCATATGCAAAGTAAGGAACCTGTTGTTGAACTTTGAATTCCACTCCTGAGAGCACGGAACTCTTTACATCTGAACATGAATGGTGATTTTCTGGGTTTGTGTGCAGGGATTGGGTTAGTGATTGCTTTCTCCTACATTATACTGTAACTAAATTAGTGCTGATTTTTTACACCAACCAGCATTATTTCTTCATTTCTTCATTGTTGAAGGAAGCCCTGAGATTATTTTGTTATTGTGATCTTGTCCTTTATGTACATAATGTTTTACTTTGCAAAAATGTAAATTGCAGTTTTAGTTTGAATAATTGTATTTGAAATGTAATTCATTACACCTATAAACATATAAAAATATATATCAAACAGCAAGGGTCATACACATATAATCAAGGAGCTGAGCCAGGTAGGTTTCAGTGAGCCATAGAAACATCAGTATAACATACATATAATAATAATAATAAAAAAATAAACATTTTATTTACGTATAAGAGAATAGAAAATATGAATGGGTTTAACGATATATCATGGATCATGCTGGTACAAAAATGGGAATAGCCTGATAGGATTATTAAAATATCTCATTAATATGATTAACGACTTTTTTACATGCAAATATTTCAACCCCATTCCATGCCTAAGATGACAAGTAGGTAGGATAAGAAGAAAACAATGTAAATCTTTTACAAAGGAAAACAATTATAAAATTGTGCTATTGTGACACGTATGCAGTTGTAGGGGAACTGATTGGGCCTTCTGCTTTATTCAGATTTTCCTTTGAGAAATCAAGTTTTTGTTGTTGTATTCTGTCTCCTGCATCTAAATATGAAGACTGCCATCTTGCCCGAGCTTCTCCTCTGCTCTGCTCACAGCAATTTAGTGATATGCTTTACAGAAGTCTCGTAGTCATGGGCAGCAATAGACTGGAACCAACTTATTCAGGTCTGTGGGAGACTTTTCTAGCTATGCTCAGTGCAGGGAGGGTGAGTAGATAAGCTTGGACATCATCTAGTAGTGGATGCAATGTTGGGTCAGTGGTGTTATCTATCGAGCAGTGAGCAGTTATCCTCTATTGTTATCCTGCCTGCCTTGTATGTGATGCAAATTAGGGGACTGTGCATTAGCAAATGTAATTCTAGTTTTATGTTAAACATATTTCTTTAAGAATTTTGACATTATATATAAGGGGTGACTATTTTATATAAAGGGAGCCATTAAAAGGAGAGACTATTATATATAAACTGAACTATTATTTATGAGAGGGCTATTATTAATAAGGGGGGCTATTTATAAGGGAGCAGTATTATTATGATGGAGGCTATTACTGATAAGGGGGGACTATTACTCATATGAGGCACTGTTTGTAAGCATGGACTATTATTTATAAGGTGAACTATTATTAATAAGGGGAACTATTTATAAGGAGGCGCTATAATAACTAATGAGGGGGTGCAAAAGTCTATTAGGCAGTACAAAGATGGTTATATTAATTGTGTGTGGGCATAAAAGGGGTAGTTGTTTCTGTTTTGGGGCAGAAAGGGGTCATTATTAAAAGGTCTGCCACTGGAAATATGATGGTGTTGTTGGAATATCAGCATTTGGGGCCCCCGCTTTTAATTTTGCCCAGGGCCACAGTTTGTCTAAAAATGGCCCTGCATTCTATTATCTATATCTAAAGAACATCTTAAAAGTAGCTTTATTTACATAGAGTCCGCACAGGCTGACACTTCCTGTTCTGTACCGATCTCTTCTCAGAAATCTTCATATTATCATCACAGGCAATAAAAATTAAGAATATTATTATGAAGATGAAGGCAGATAACACAGGATAAACCACTACAAATGGTTATGATCACGGCTGATACAGAGTCAATTCCAGATGCTACTATCAGATGTCTATCATGTCTCTAAATTGCTGTTGTCAGGAAAGAACTTCAAAAGCTTGTCCTTAACAGATACAAAGTCAATGTCACACATTCTGTGTATAAATGTATAGGCATTTAAGACACTCCAAATGAATGTAATGCAAATGTGAATCTCACTTACCCTGTTTTCTGAACTATCAGCACTGCTAGATGTTGAGGGTACTCATAAAATCGATTTATTCCTACAGTATGTTGTCCTGCCCTGGTTGCAGCCATTAATTGTGCATTGGTAAGACGTAATCTAAGACATTCTGCTTGGTAATTCATTACCTTGCATAGATTTCTACCCTATAAGCCACTGATACAGTATTCTGTTTTCTTGTCTGAGTGTTACTCTGGACAGCTTATTGTGAACTCTTAATGTATAGGGTAAGTTATTGCTTCATGTGAGATATTACCCAGAATATTACATACTGTAGCTCTACTATGCAGAATATATTCCTCACACCACCCAGTTCTACAGCAACCCTTTCATATTTGATTACAGATCACTGCTAGAATGTCGTAGCAATGCAAATCTCTGGCCTTAGGGGATTCTGTGTAAATGCAACAAAAATGTTAATGTTACACTATTAAACTGAATATATAACTGTATTATAACTTACTGTGTCCAGAATTATTTAAAAAGCCTGATATGTGCATTAATATGTAGGGTAAGTGTAAATCTAAAGATTGATAATGAACTGTACTCTTATCATGGATTGTCTCATTAGTCATGTAGATGCGGTATTAAGGTTTGTAACAGGAATCATGTATAAAGCAATATTTAACACAAGATATTTTAATAAAAGATTGTATGACGGCCGCACAGATGACTTCAGTATCACATATACTCAGTGGCGTAACTAGGAATGGCGGGGCCCTGTGGCGAACTTTTGACATGGGGCCCCCCCTTCCTGACCGACACCGAAGACCTGGTGGCCCCTGCACACAGTATTATGTCCCATAATGAATACCCATGAACAATTATTATACTCTACGGTCTTTTCAGATACCACAGTTTAATAATCGGAGACCCAGAGGAGAATACAAACATAAAAACACTGTTACTTGCCTATCTCTGGATGCTGTCTTCGGTGGTGTCGGCCATCTTTAATGATGTACGACGTCACATGACCCGGGACGCAGGTCCTGGTCAAGTGACGTCAGGGTCGGGTCGTCAGGCAACTAGGCCTGATGTCTGTATGAAGTGTGGAGAGGTAAGGTTACTGCTTTTTAATGCATATAGGTTTCTGTTTGAGGGGTCCCAAACAGACTCCCCGAACGGAAACCTGAACTCAGATGTGAACCGAGCCTAAGCATCACATTATAAAATACAATTCTAGTATGTATAATGGTAGACATTAGAGATGAGTGAACGGCGTTCGATCGAATTCATATTTGATCGAATATCAGGCCGTTAGAGGTATTTGATTACAATCGAATACCACGCGGCAAATGAACTAAAAATTCGTATCCCCTCCCACCTTCCCTGGCACTTTTCATGCACCAATAACAGCGCAGGGGAGATGGGACAGGAACTACGACAACGGAGGCATCGAAAAAAATCATAAAAAGTAATTGGCTGGCTAAATTAGGTGACCTCCATTTTATACGATTGGTCGATTTCAGATTCGGGTCATATGAGACTGTGAACTATGTGACTGTGAGACAGGGATAGATGTACAGGCAGGGTTAGCTAGGGATTACCTTTATTTAGGTGGGAATGTTACTCACACATCTCTTTGGGGCTCTATCTCATCTGGATCCCTGTCAGCTTGCAATATGCGGGAGCTGACTTTTTCTCATAGGAATGCATTGACCAGCGTTGATTGGCCGAATGCCATACAGAGTACAGCATTTGGCCAATCAACGCTGGTTCAGCCGGAGGAGGCGGAGTCAAAGATCGGTCCACAGCAGTCTCCATTGCGGTACGATCTCAGATGTAGCAGTGTTGAGCACACAGGTGTAGCAGAGCTGGCCGTTCAGTGAAAAGTACTGAGCGCACAGCTCTGCTACACCCGAGCTATCACAGCTTAAAGGGGGTTGTCCAGGATAAACTAAAAATTTAACACTAAGCTAAAACCCCTCCCTCTGCCTAACTTCTAATTTACTCCTTTTGGAAAAAAAAATGTAAATTTACCCAAATCCCTGGGGTGGTCATGTGACCCAGGCACACTTTCTGATTTCCCAAACATTCCAGTTTCCAGAAATAGAACATCACCAATTCTTTACCCCACCCTATCACACTTACCTGTCTTCATGACCTCTTCTTCTGGGCACGAAGTGCTGCTTGAAAACTTTCCAGCAATGGCCTCTGTCTTCTTCCTCGCCTCCGCCTTATTCTCACACACTCCTCTTCTCACACACTGCGCATGTACGTCGCCAATTTCCTAATGATAGAAACTCTTTAATCCTGCCATTGTTATGGGATGATATGCTGCAGGTGTGATGGTTTTGGCAACCATTATATATGACAGTTATTAACCAATAGTAAGTATGACGGACACTACGATCTCAGTGATATGTGGAGGGCATCCTGTGGCCATATGTGTGTCCTCTCATGGTAAGCCTTCCAACTGGCATTATATCAGCAGGAGACCTGCCCACACACAGCAATGGTTTCCTAGGAATGTCTCTGTCAGATTGCAGCACCTTATTGGCATACCTATTTCCTAGATGTATCACTAAACTAAGTTATATAAATATATTTTCCTCAATAAACTTATTCTTGCTCTCTGATCTAGTAAACACAAATATCATCATTACATTCACACATATAATGTTTCACTTGATTTCAACAACATCTTGGTGCATTATTTTTTGTCAATGAGTTTTTTTGTGTTTCAGCTATTCGCCATGGGTTTTGTAGGTACTTGAGATTAACTACACCAGTGGTTGCCCAGATCTGTAATGCTTGGTTACAGATGCTAAATTATGCCATTTTGAAGATCAGGAAACTCCAGGCAGCATAGGCTGACAGTGAAGTATTCCTAATGTATGCATGTTGACTTGTCTTACATCTAGAAGGTGTTTTTAGATATATCTGAAGAAAGAGCTCAGAGTAAGCTTCGAAACATTATATTCTGTCATCATTATGAGTTAGCCATTAAAAAAGGTATCACCTACTGAAGACTTGCAAAGTTTTTTTTTTGTTTTTTTTTATATTGTCTTACATCGTAAGGCCTGTAACAGCTAGAATAGAAAAAAAAAAAAAACATTTCATAAAGCAGAAAAGTACTTAATTGTAAAATAAGATTGAGAATAGCGTCTACATCCTTGCAAACATTGTGACGATACAGGTCAATCCTGCAGGTTAATGAAAATATATGCAACATATTATTCCTAATATTTCAGACTAGCATTTTGTTAATGCACCTTTAGGTAATTACAGTACAACAAAGTAATACAGCACGTCTTCTTACGCCTTGAAGCCCAGGTTGTGGCCCACTTACCGTATTTTGCTTCTTCTACAATAATTATTTCTTTGTACTACCTCTAGGTTGTATTTATTAACGAAAAATATCATAAATATTTTATTGTTATTATGCAAAAAATATAATAGATAAGGACTTTCCCTTGTATCCTCTCCATTCTTCTAGTTGTAATAGTATTCTCTCAAGTACATGCATTGTGTCTTCCCTTATTCACTATTGAAATGAATTGCATACTGTAGTTATAGAGTTAGTTGTTGGGAGGAAAAATAGAGTTCAACTAATGTATAGTGACAAACCTTAGCAATGTAGAGTCAAACCCACCCTTGAGTGACATAAACAAATACTACAAAGTGGCAAAAATTCCTACTGTCTTCAAACACATTTCTGTGCTCCACATTATATGTTTTATCCCTGTATAGTGTGTTACAGACCCAAACAGTCAAGACAGGAATATAAAATATGCAGCAAACTGGTTCATTTAGCAAAAAAAACAAGGAAATAAATATGCCTTGTTGTCAGGCACAAAATGAGCAAAACAAAATACAACCTTAACTTCACCCAAAAAAAAACCCTGCTCGTCTGAGCAACTAAACGGAATTGGTAACCTAACTATACATGTGGCTTACTTCCAGCCACACAAGCAAAACAAGTGCAATATTGTCTCACTGGACTCAGAATTACAGGGCAGAACCATACACCTCCTTTCACCTCATGCAACTGCACTGGACAAGGATTTGCAGCTTGTGTGATTCATCAAGAGGTTGAACTGCGTCCTTTGCAGACCATTGCATTGTTCTGATGCGCTCACAAACCTCCTTTCCTTGCCCGCTGCCTGCCGAATGGAAACGAGAGTCACGTGCATGAGCAGACTACCATGATTGACTATAATGGGGTCTGCCATGTGTCCTTTACTTTTCACCAGACATTACCAGAAGAAGAAGTCTTTTTCATAGAGAATTCTGCAAATATGAACTTAGCCTAAGAAGCATAAGCCTCTTAATAAATTAAGAGAATCTTACTCCAGTGCAGGAGAGTTTAAGACTCCCCCATTTTGATTCCCAAGTAGGATGCCTAATCTCGTCTTACATCTAGCCACTGTTTCAGCCATTTACAAATCCTGTAGGGATTGTGACTTTACAGTACAGACAATAATTGCTTTACTGATGTAGAGGCCTGCTGACTTTATTTTCAGGGCCTTTGTACTCAAAAGGTAACCATGGATCAAAGGAACAGTTCACACAGAGCAGACTCGCTGCTAATTATCCATGGAGATTCATAGTGTAGTATAAGTGAATAGTTTGTTCAAATGGTAAAAAGCATCAAAATCTGTACCAAAATCATTTATATTGTGGGTTTATTTAGAGATCTTTTTCTCAGATTTGCAAATTGAATTGCAGATTTGCTGCAGATGTTTGAACTTGTGTGAATAAAGTCTAGAGGTTTCAGGAAATGTAAATTTCCCTACAATCCATGTGAGGAGTGGATTTAGCACATTTCAAAGGCACAGAAATAAAGCTTGTAATAAGGTGCCAGTCACATGATAACGTATGTTTGATTTTAGCATAGGGACTCACAAGATTTAGGGGCCCTTGACAAAGGTTGAGAGGCTACATAACTTGGCCAAAATATCTATAAATTGCTGATACTTAATAACTCATTTTCTGCAGGTTACAGTCAGGATATGGATATGTTAAACTTTTTAAAAAATGAAAAACTGAAAAATTGAGCATGCAAAATTATTCAGCCCCCTTGCGTTAATACTTTATAGCACCACCTTTTGCTGCCATTACAGGTACAAGTCGCTTTGGGTATGTCTCTATCAGTTTTGCACATCGAGAGACTGGAATTCTTGCCCATTATTCCTTGCAAAACAGCTGGAGCTCAGTGAGGTTGGATGGAGAACGTTTGTGAACAGCAATTTTCAGCTCTTTCCACAGATTATCGATTGGATTCAGGTCTGGACACTGACTTGGCCATTCTAACTCCTGGATACATTTATTTGTGAACCATTCCATTGTAGATTTCACTTTATATTTTGAATCATTGTCTTATTGGAAGATAAATATCCATCCCAGTCTCAGGTCTTTTGCAGACTCCAACAGGTTTTCCTCCAGAATGGTCCTGTATTTGGCTCCATCCATCTTCCCATCAATTTTAACCATCTTCCCGGTCCCTGCCGAAGAAAAGCAGGCCCAAACCATGATGCTGCCACCACCATGTTTGACAGTGGAGATGGTGTGTTCAAGGTGATGAGCTGTGTTGCTTTTACGCAAAACATATGGTTTTGTATAGTGGCCAAAAAGTTTGATTTTGGTTTCATCTGACCAGAGCACCTTCTTCCACATGTTTGGTGTCTCCTATGTGGCTTGTGGCAAACTTTAAACGAGACTTTTTATGGATATCTTTGAGAAATGGCTTTCTTCTTCTCACTCTTCCATAAAGGCCAGATTTGTGCAGTGTATGACTGATTGTTGTCCTATGGACAGACTCTCCCACCTCAGCTGTAGATCTCTGCAGGTCATCCAGAACGATCATGGGCCTCTTGGCTGCATCTCTGATCAGTCTTTTCCTTGTTTGAGATGGAAGTTTAGAGGGATGGCCGGGTCTTGGTAGATGTGCAGTGGTCTGATACTCCTTCCATTTCAATATGATTGCTTGCACAGTGCTCCTTGGGATGTTTAAAGCTTGGGTAATCTTTTTATATCCAAATCCAGCTTTAATCTTCTCCACAACAGTATCTCGGACCTGCCTGGTGTGTTCCTTGGTCTTCATGATGCTCTCTGCACTTTAAACAGAACCATGAGACTATCACAGAGCAGGCGCATTTATACAGAGACTTGGTTACACACAGGTGGATTCTATTTATCATCATCAGTAATTTAGGACAACATTGGATCATTCAGAGATCTGAACTGAATTTCTGAAGTCAGTTTGCTGCACTGAAAGTAAAGGGGCTGAATAATATTGCACGCCCCACTTTTCAGGTTCTTTTGTTAAAAAAAAGTTTAAAATACCCAATAAATTTTGTTCCACTTCACAATTGTGTCCCACTTGTTGGATTCTACTACTATTACTTCTCATTAGAATGTATAAGAAAGTATTATTTTTTCCATAACAAGAGGAGCATTAACATTTTTAGATCTTTTTTTTTACTCACCTTGCATTAATATCAATTACTGTAACAGTATAATCTTATTTTTCAAATCTCATTGTGCAAATCATGTGAGAAAATTTTTTTAAGTAATATGATTTGGACCAGTAGAAATTACTTAGTTTGAACCATTTGGTTTGAAATTGACATATTTCTCAAAATGTTCTCTTAACAAGTAAAGTTATTTCTTATTCCAAAGACTTTTGATAAGTGACTTGTTACTATGAAATTACACACATTTGATTTTACTTTTGCAGTCATGGCATATACCAGGTTATTATGTAAGTAAGTAGGATTTTATTCATATACTTTGTATTAGCATAAATGGTTTCTTTGAAAGCCATCTACCTTTCAAAAATTTTTGTATCCCTAAGTGTCTATCCTAGGGAACGTTTGAGCATTTTAACTAATGAGAATTATACAATGAAACTTTTTTGTTAACCTGTTTCTTTTTGATATATCTTATTTTTGATGCAAGATTAGGAAACAGCCATTTTGCCTCAACTGCTTTTGTGATGTGTGTACATTAGCTTGGAAATTTACAGCAACCGCATGAAATTAGTAAACCTCAGTTAAAAAAAGATCCTATTAACTTCTATTAGAAAGTGATATAGGAATGCTGTAAGAGCTGTCCCCATCACCAGTTATCAATGGAGGATCCTGGGTTATCTGCCTTTAGCTTTCAAATAGAGGTGTCACTTTTTATTCTACAGTAACAATGAGATGACTTTTGAGAAGCAAACGCTATAGAAAAGAAAGTTTCTGGGATTTTTTGCGAGTGATTGATAGCTTTTGTATGAATTGTGGTATTTCGGTTATTTATATAGATACATATTTGTCCTTCCTTACCTGTCCGCTTGACAGAACATCTCAAGAGATATGTATCACAAATTAAGCATCTTTTCTAAAACTGACATGATTTTCTGGTAAGTCATCACAAACGGATATTCTAAATGTATACACTGAAGAGCAAAAGGGTAACGATCGTGGGGAAGATAGCTCGGTAGAAGCAGTGGTGCGACCCAACCAGTCAGAGACAGGGACACAAATCTTGCTGAAAAACCGATTTATTTAAAAAATACAGCAAAATAAACAAACGTTTACAGCAGGCACAGGATAAGCAAAATAAAACACGACCTTAACTTCAGGCAGAAAGGCAAAACCAAATCTGCTCGTCTGAGCGCTAACTAAATAGAAAAAATTAACTGTATGTGTGGCTTACTACCAGCCAGCTGAATCAACCAAAACAGTATACCATATATACCATATGCAAAGCTTTCAGTGTCATGACAAACCCAGCCACCCAAGATCTGCTCTGAAGTGCAGGCTCTTCAGCCTTTTATGGCCCAGTAACAATCCTATGACCCACACCTGGGCTGCAGCTTATTCAAGACCTGGACCACACATATGTCAGGAATCTGGGGGAGATATACCGTGTCTCCAGCACTCTGTCTGTCACCTTCTCACACAATGTTTTGAAATTTTGACTCAGGCTCTATATCTCATCATCCACTACATGTGAGGCTACCATAATTTTATAGACAATCATCTTGGCTATCTCATAAATAAATTTGACCTGCAACTATTTAGCATATGATCAGACATCCATGCCAGCACCGTGCGATGTGCGTTACACAAGTCTGGAATGGTGGCCCCAAAAAGGTGAAGAGGCCTTGACTTCAATATCATCATAAGAAGCATTGGCTTGAGATTGCAAAAAATTGCAAATTGTGAACAGTAGAAAATTGGAAACAGGTGATTTGGAATGATAAGACAGAAGTCTCTGGGCTCTGATGGGTGTAAATGGTTCTGGAAGAAGCAAGAGAAAAGGGGACTCGTATCAAAAATTTGAAGGAATTGTCAAGTTTGTTCACAATAATCTGCAGAATTAATATTCTAAATAGTTGAAGCCAAATTTTTGTATGAAATAGCAAAGATGATTGTCTAGAAAATTATGGTAGTCTCAAATTCTGGTGACATTATGTTTTTTTTCTCCTGATTGGGCCACAAACATGTTAGGAGTGTTTTGCTAGTTTCATCTCTTTGCCAAACTGTCCAAGTGTCTGTTCAGAATCCAAAGGGTCACCTTCCTCAGTTACGTCATTACAACATTTATTGGGTTTTTCTAACTATTATCAGAAATTAATTAAAAATTTCCCTACCATAGTGAAGCCGTTGATGGATCTCAGAAAAGAAAGGTGCCGATCTGACCATTTGGACTCCTGGGTCTGAACAGGCATGTGTGTTACTCAAGAAATATTTTGTTGAGGCTCCTGTTTTAGCCTCATCAAACTTATATCTCCCATTTGTTATTGAAGTTGATGCCTCTGAAATGGGGGTTGCCGTGTTGTCTCAGTGCTCTGAAAACGTTACATGTTTGCAACCTGTGGCCTTCTCCCAAGGCAATTCTCCCTTATGCAGCACAACTACGATATTGGAAATTGGGAACTCCTAGCCATTAAATGGGGGTTCGAGGAATAGAGACATTTTCTCAAGGGGGCCAAACACCAGATCACTGTATTTACCAGTCATAAAAACCTACTGTATCTGGACAGCGCTCAGTGACTGTCTCCCAGGCAGGCCCACTGGGTGCTGTTCTTCACATATTTTAATTTTGTGGTGACTTATTGTTTAGGCACTAAAATGTACGAGCAGATGCCCTTTCTCACAGTTTTGGTCCCAGTTATGCCCTCAAGGATGTCCCAGATATAATCTTGTCCGAGGGAAAAAAAGACATAAACAGCACCAACCACTGATAGCATGATACTATAAATCAATATAAATGGTTTTGCAACAAACAGATGATTGAAGGCTCACCTTTGAGAGTAGTTCACAACCTCTATGCATGCATGTAGAAGAATAACTCCAATGTAAAAGAAGGACCCCATTAGCACACAATGCATTTCGGGAACAGGTCCCTTTATTAGCAAATATGCCGTGTGCTAATAAAAAGGATTTACATTTGGACCAGCGCACTGTCTTCTTTTTTCCAGATAAAATCTTGTCCCCTGGGTTGGCTCTTCCCACTATTACTCCTGATCTTGCCATTGTCATTCCCTCTCCTCCCAGGTTTCATCAGCTACTGGGCAATTTCTTTTTGTATGCTAAAAGTATTCCCCTGGAAAAAAAAAGTGACATTGTAAAATATAGGTATTGTTATAATTTCATTGGAAATTTTCAAATGTTGCATGTCAAGTATAATCTGGATAAATTACCAAATAATTAAACACTAAAGGACTTTTCGTGCTTCTGCCTCAGACACTTAGCCATTCAGTTATAGGCTTATAGCTATGCAAGACTTTGTATTGTGATTTTTGGTTATCTTATATTCCATTTATTTTCATAAATTGTATTTGGTATATCAGCTCATTCTGTGATTATACTATACACAGAAAGTCTAAATAAAGATGTATACCAATATTTTCATGTTGTATCAAAGTGTTGTGCTAATTTTTCTATTGTTAGCTTGCTGTAACATGAATTGATTTCAAGACATACTGAAATCCCTTGAGCAAATTGGATGCCAGTTGAGTGAGGACATATCTATATCAAACAGTTCTCTGGCCATTGTAAAATATATTGATAGAATTCTGCAAACCCTGTATTTAAAAAAATAAATAAAAATAAAAAAGTACCTCGAGTGTGAACACTAAATTGGGAACATGCTATAGAACAGTAATGTAATAGTTTCTTATTCCATTTCTTATTTTCTGAAGATCTTTTCAGTCTTGTTTTTTAATTACTCTCTCACAAACAATAGACATTTTACGATAGAAATCCAATGTATGTATCTGATTGTGTGGCTCTTATTATATGTTTGCTGTTAAACATATAGTATTTTTCACATTTTTGCAGTCATTGCATTCCTGAGAAGGAAACCTATTTATTTCTTTTTGCTCTTTTGCTTGGCCCACTGCTTTAATTGTGGCATTATTTTAGATAATTTTTGCATTAATATTAAACGTTTTTATTGATGTATGTTTTGGCAAATTTATGACTGCATATTTCCATATTTGACAAATCTGTACATTATACTTTCACACTAGCTCAAGTAATGGTACTTTTTCTACTCCAGGGAATAGAGATGTGCCATTTTTTATTTGCATATTTGTTTTCGCATTTCGTAAATGTGTCTAAAGTCTGTCCAAGAATTTTTACAAACTTACATGCATGACGTAAAGCATGACTAATTTCTTTCACAAATCATTAATGAATGTATCTTGCAGCAAAAAAAAAGCAAAATATTTCACATTGACTGATGTAGTCCCTTGTAAAAAAGACATTTGGGAACATTTACTGTTATTAAAATGTGCAAGAATCCTGTTGAATATACCATGCACCATCTTTATGCCATGTATGACCTTTTAGACACTTTTTAAGCCATGCTTAAGACAGTATTAAAAAAATATGTATTAATCTTTGCTTTAAATTGTTTATATTTGTTAGAAGACCCAGTATTGAGCAGAGCACATGAAAAGTCTAAGTTTGTTAGAAGGGCCCACCAGTGATAAGTAGATCACAAAATATCATGCTGCTGGGAACCCCTTTAACTGTGCTGTAATTTTAAAGGAACACAGACAGTAGTAAGGTGAATTAAGTTTTAAGCAGTGACCACAGCACTATCCATAGCTCTATACTGTCAGAGGGGGCGTTCATTACCGCCCAGCCATGACTATGAGCTGTGAAGAATACCTCCCAGTACTAGTCTATGGATGAGTACTGTCAGGAGGGGCATTCCTCACAGCCCAGCTAAACTGTCAGAAATGCCCTTCTGACAGTGAAGAGATATCAGTAACTGCACCAATATCTCCAGCCACTTAACAGGAAAGCCAACACTGCCCTGAATTCAGCACACTGTTTTCTAGCAGTATATAATGCCACGTGTGCCCGGGGACATGAAAGGTCCTCTTTAAGTAAACAAACAAAAGAAAAATCTAATTCACATCAATATTTGGAGGAGGATTCCTGAAAGTGATGGCCCCCAGAGAGCTTTGGTCACAACATTATTGAAACTGTCTGGCATTACATGAAGAGAGAAGAATTTGAGGATGTCCACATCAACATAAGATCTATGGTTAGCTCTCCAAGAAGTCTGGAACACAATCCCTACTCAATTCCTTTAGAAACCACATGTGTACCTAAAAGAATTGATTTGAAGGTAAAGGGTGATCACTCCCAAAACTGATTTGATTTAGATTTCTTTTGTTAAGTTGTTGAGTCATACCCCAGTAGCTGCTGATGAAAACTGAGAGAAAGGGAATGACAGTGAGTCCTAAAATTGACCCAGCCCCAGTTTCTACCTACTTGCCTCAACTACCCTTGGCGGTAACAAATCAACTGGGTGACAGTCCTTTCCTACAAAGCGATTGATACACAGAACAGTCCAAGACAAAACAACACAGATGAGGAGTCAGTAACCCGAGGTCAAACCAAAGAGACAATAAATACCATAATAAGTATCGTATTTCCAAAAGAGCAGTCAAAAGCCAAAGAGCAAAGGTCAGTAAATACAATATAAGAGCTAAGGACAAACGCTAGGCAAGCTCAGAGACACAATAGCCTGCAATCATGGTTGGGCTGATGACCTGTTTATGAGAAGTCCAGAACCTGTGTCATGGTCAGCGGGGTTTATTAAAAAAAATAAACAAATAAAACCCTACGGAGCCCTCTGGGCCATTACTGCAACCAACCTGGTGTGAATACAGACTAACAGTTCCTGTCACTGCCAGCTAAATTAAATGACCAGGTGTGCTCTGTTGCAATTCACAGAGCTCTGTGCAGTAAAAGCAGCCGCACAAATAACAAGCTGGCTAGCCTGAACTCCAGGACTAGCCAGAGACCAAAGTAAACCCTGTGTGTGGTAGTTCCACCCAACCACCCAGGCAACTATTGCCAAGCCCACTCCCAGTCACCCTGTCTGGGAATTACAGCTAGCTGACCCTACAGAGTTTTACCACAAACACACGCATACAGGGCAGCATGCTGCCTGACAAACAGTGGCATTGCTATCTCAGGGGTCTTTTGCTAACTAGGGCAATGTTTACAGGCTGGAACCCAAACATACATACACACATGATTTCAGGTTTCAAATGTGATCATAGAGCGCCGGGCGACCAGACCAGCCCCTTTATATAGGCCAGGGGCGGTCACCAGCAAATAGCCCAGCTGCCCAATCCGAGCGTCCATTGGTTGATACACATGTCGATCAACCAGTCGACCACGCCCGGCTGTTGCAAGGCAGGTTAACCCTTGCAACCCTGGATTTTGCAGAGGAACAGACAGCGATGCCCATATCATGGCCGCAGTCTCTGCATAATCCTAACAACCTGCCCCAGGCTTGATTGGTAGATAGGCTGTCAATCACAAGCACACAAAAGTTAACCCCAACAGTGCCAACACAGAATGACAGAGTCTGGGAGCAGGTAATCATGAGCGGACATGCCTCCTGTGGTGTACAATGTGGCCAGAGAATGGTACAGAAGTACGAACGGGGAAGGACATGAATGTTAAATGACAAAAATAAACTATTACCAGTTTGCATAGGTATGACTCTATGAGCTAGAGCTACTCAAAACACTTAACATTGCCATAGAAATGTTACTGAATCCATTGTCCATTTAATCAATACTTAGTATTGTAATTGATGTAATTTTCTTAAGAAAGTGTGAATATTACTTTATAATAACTGATCACTAACAGCGTAAAACTATACCATTATTTAGATGAATGGGCTCTACTGTATGTAAATTTCTTTTACATGCATAATATCTCAAGCACAAGCCAGTGTGATTCTTTTACTCTAGAAAAACATTTTAACTAAGATCCTGCCATAGCAGTAAGTATAATGAAGTGTGAAAATTAGTTGAAAGCAATTCAGTATGTAATGTACTGTAAAGGTGCTCTGTTTTTCATCCCTTTTCATCAAGCTGCAGGAGTCAGTTATGTGACCTGAAGGAGCAGAATATTTAATTTTTCCGCTAATTGCATATTTAACCTTTTTCTTTAAGTCCTTTAATAAGACCCGCAGGTGGCTCACTTTTAAGGAGTTGACGAAACATTACCCTTTAATTGAATATGCTGTACAAAGACAAATCTTATTGAACATGCTGCTACTTCTACTTTTAGTTAAATTTTAAAGAGACAAGTAAATTGACAATGAAATACAACTACTTTTACTATATTTCTATTAAACAGGTGAATCGACATGTGTAGAACCAATGTGTTTAATATATAACCTTACCTTTTACTATACGGTATAACTAAGGAAAAAATGGCTACTTGCAGTCATCATCAAATATTTTGCTATTGTTATACAATGTTAGGGAACCCTGGGACGGGACACAAGAGACAGTGAGCCCTACATTGACGCCCCCAACTGTCCCTTCCTATTGCCAGGCCCTATCCTACGTAATAGGTGGCAACCACGAAGACATTCCCTCCCTGTATATGTATAACACAAAACAGAGACAAGATGGACAACAACAAAGAGAGGTCAGCTAGCCAAGGGTCAGTAACAGTCGAGCGATGCAGTGCCAAATCGGAGTCCAAAGAATAATCAGTGAGGAAAGCCAAAGGTCAAGGATAATAGTGTAAGCAAAAATAGTGACAGTAAAGAGCAAGTATGCACACGGCAATAGCAAGCACTGGTGTGAATGGAAGCCAAGGCTATATAGGGAGGAAGAACCCACCCATGGAGTTGACAGGAAGGCAGGCTGTCAATCACCGGCAAGACAAAATTAACCACTTAATGGACAGAGGCAACAAGGGCAGAAGACGGGTGTGGTGCAAATGCAATCACAGAACTAGAGCCGAGTTCACACAGTGCGACCAAAAACTTTAAGCCAAGAAACAAAACTGCACCCGCCTCCTGCACCGCAGCACGTGAGCAGAGGGTGGTGCAGTGACCCGAACAGGCAGAGACGTTACAGCTATCTTCTCAATTTAAACTACATCAATGTTGTACTAGAGATTTGGCAATGACATCAAGGAAATAAAGCTAAGCCATGAATACATTTGCTTCATAATAAAAAAAAGATGAACCCCAACAACTGGTAATGCACTAAAGTCTAGTGTTAAAAAGTTCACACTAACATAATTGGTTTGGTTAATAGCCATTATAGCTGCAGTTGTGACCAGACGTAACTGATCTCCAGTGTAGTTAACTTATTCAATTTCTCATTATACAAATTCAACTCAATATCACAACATTCTAACTAAAGCTTTGAAAGGTGGCAATTCACGCCCTCCACCACCCACACAGAGAGGTCACAAATAGGTACAAAATGGATAGTTAGCATATTCTTTTGTGTTAACTTATCAGGATGTATTATTGCTTTTACAAAAGATACATATACAGTCAAGAGAACAATAAGGGAGACCATATCTGTTGGCAGATCCATGTTTAATTGACTTCAGAAATACTGGAGAGTCTTTTATCTATGAAATCATTAAGCTTTATCTATAGAAACTCCCCTTAATACAACATTGGAGAAACACTATTCATAAGATTGTCAGAAGTCAAAACAGACTCAATGATAATTAATAATGTACAAAAAACTTTTCTTGTAGACAAGTTCAAGGATTCTTAGCAGAATGACTGAAATGCTAGAATTGGAAACTATCAAAGGAATTATTAAAGGTTTTGGAGTATGAAGAAAAGAAACAATATAAATGAATAGCAAAGGAAGGTAGAAAAAGTATGAAGTCTATAAAATCCTAAAAAGCACTTAATTAATATAACCAGACCTAGAACAGTAACAGTGAGATGTGTCAGAGTGAGATGTGCCCTTTGTACATTGTACCTTTGTTTCATTTTTTCCATAAATCAATATAAGAAATTTTGTAATATAGCCAAGTGTGTATGAGAAGTTGGTTTAGATTTGAGATATACAGTGTTCACACCAATTTCTAGTGTACATTCTAGTAAATTTTTCAGGCTATGAATTATCATGTCCAGTGAACATCCCAACTAATGTTCAATAAAGTGGTCTGTATACAGTTGGTGAAATGTCACAAATTTTTGAACAAAAATGTGTATTTTTATTTGAGATAATCCTAGTTCTCTATAAGAATATTTTCATTGCTCAAGAATATCATTGTAAAAAGACGTTACTTGTGGAAATGCTGGAAAATATTACATAGTGTGGATTTTAGGCTCTCAATGTTTTTATAAAGTCTTTCATGTAATGAGAAGTTATGGCAAATTTAGAATTTAATCAAAACCTTTATACTTCCCAGGAGGCAAAGATTCTTCTTCTTAATAATCTTGCTTATATACAGTATTATATACTGACTTACCATTATATATTATTATAAATACCAAGGCTTTAAGAGAAAAACATTTCTGCTAACCCATTTCTTAGTCAATCTTGTTTAGTTTTCTGATGGCTCTCACAACAATTTTATGAAATGTGAAGCTGTTGTATTGTCCACTAGTACTTCTCCCTTTTCCCAATGACAATTTCACAATGTTTGTATCTTAAAAGATCAGGACTACAATTCTTTTAGGTATATGTTTCCCTATGTGAAAAAACCCCCAACAAAAACATCTCTAGGTAGGATCGACATTCTCACCACAATGCATGCTCCATACTCGAACCCAACTACAGTCAGTTCACAAACAGAACATTGATTAGTTACTAAAGGCAAAACAGTTCCAGACCATTGTAGTCCAGGTTTCTCATTCATGACACCACTTCAAATAAAGATGACAGTGGTTGGTTTCAATGGCAGGACACGTAATGGTAGACATGACACCAAATTTACTTCTAAGCACCTGGAAATGGTGCAAACAGAGACAAGGATGTGTAATTAAGTTGTAACCTGTGTTCGTGTGCCTGAAAAGTTAGAAGGAAACGGTGGGAGCTGCTTATGCTAGTTGGAAGATCAAATGATTCTCTCAACTGATGGTCTGTCTGGGCCATCCATGCTCATATTTACATACCTTCACATAACCAGTGCTCCCAACACCTAACAGTCTAGATGGTGGTCAGTTTGTTGAAATGACCATCCTGCTTCTCTCCGTCCAGTGCTCTGCATTTGTGTGAGTTAGTGATCTATCCCCAAGAGGTACACTACCCAAAAGTAAATTCTAAGAAACATTTTATAGGGAAGCATTTTTTTCATCGTCTTGTGGCAAGACCCAATGTCTAAAAAGACCATACTTGTAATCATTTACATATCTCTAAGAGGCATAAAAACGTTTTTTTTTTTTTTTTTGCAATAATTCAACATTTCCATCTGGGTATTCATCTATTTATTTTGTCAAGTGTAAATATAGATTTTTTTTTACCTTACCCGTGAACAATAGTTCATTTGTTTGAACTACACAAAATACACAAAAAACGCAATATAGCAATATAGCGCAATAAAAATAATGAAATCCACATAAGAAGAAAAATATATAAAAAATGTGTGGATTTATTTAGCTTGATTGATTCATACATTTACCCATTGTCTTCATCTATTGTTCTTTGGTTCCTTTTGGGACTGCCAATGGGTTATTATTAATAGTGGTGTTGTCCCTTACCTGTCCTTCACTATTATTAACATATTATTTCTTTAGTAATACCATATTTCCAAATTCTATTTATTAATAAGTTCTAAAAAGTTAACCTGCTTATTCCTAGGTCTGATCCAAAAGGATGGTGTTGGATACAGGGAAAAGCTGCCCAAAGTAGAGAATCCTTATGTCATGTAGTCCTTATGTCATGTAGCATTCCCTGTGCTAATACAACACTAGCTATTAGAGATGAGCGAACAGTAAAATGTTCGAGGTTTGATACTCGTTTCGAGTAGCCCCTCAATATTCGACTACTCGAATCGAATATCGAACCCTATTATAGTCTATGGGGGGAAAATGCTCGTTTCAGGGGTAGGCAACATTCAATCAAATTATACTTACCAAGTCCACGAGTGAGGGTCGGGCTGGATACTCTGAGGAGTCTTCTCCTTGCAGCATCCCCGCGGCATCTTCTGGCTCTGAATTCACTCTGTCAGGGATCAGGCACTACAAGCGGACATGCATAGTCGGCTCTGCCAAGGCCCGATGCCTGGCAGAGTGAATGAAGAGCCGGAAGACGCCATAGGGAAGCTGCATGGAGAAGACTTCTAAAGGTAGGAGAAGAACCAGCGTTGATTGGCTGACTGTATAGCATTCGGCCAATCAATGCTGGTTCTGCATCGAACTTTTACATTCGAATAGCGAGTGGTACTCGATCGAGTACGAGTATTTTGAATACCGTAGTATACGATCGAATACCTACTCGATCGAGTACTACTTGCTCATCTCTAATAATAATCTATAAGTAAGAATCAGTAGAGTTTGCCTAAGTCTGAATGTAAATCTTGATGGAATAGCATAGAGTAAGCACCTGTACTACTAATCTTAGTATAGTATGTGCCATGATATACAGATATTATTTTGAATATTTTGAATACCGTAGTATTGATCGAATACCTACTCGATCAAGTACTACTCGCTCATTTCTACTAGCTATCAGATTTGCCTGGATTTTTTCATTTAAGATTACAGTGTATGCAATGCATTCCATATATTTTCTAAAGAATTACCATTAAGCATATATTTGTGAAAAAAATCAATTCCTTGTACTGTGATGGTGCCGATAGTCTTCGATTTTCGCTTACATTTGCTACAGCATTTTATGAAACTTTTTACAGATTTTGCTAATCTCTATGCTGTTTCCTAACAAACTACCTCATTAATTCTCTTCTAAGCAAGATGGTGTGTGTATTATTGTACTGTTCCACGCCTGAAATATAATGGTTCGGAATAAAGCAGACAGTGACGCTGTGCAATCTCCAGTTTTATTGACATATAAACTTCTACATGCAAATATTAATGATGGTTATCGAGTAATTAGTCCATGAATAATTTACTAATTGTCTCCAGTTGTAAAGTGTATTATGTGTGGTGGAAGTGAAGCTGCTATAGTAATTATCTTACACAGTGAAGAATACAGTTTTCTCTTTTCATGTGTGAGGTTGTCACAGAAGAGTCTCTATTTATTTAAGCTGAGATATAAATACCTATTCAGTTCATTGCAGGATTATGTTACAATATGCTTCAGCTCTTCATTGACTTTATTCTTCTTGTTTTCAAACAGACACGAGTTTATGTATTTTCTAGATGCCTGGAACGGAGTTTCACTGAATTGTATGGGTCTAGATGGTTAGAACCAGTTTGATAGCTTATTATTTTTCATGCTATTCCACAATACTGTCATACCTCTTTATCTCTTCGTGAATGTCGGCTAACTGATTTATTATTCAAGAAGTAAGAGTCATATAAAATCTACACATTGTCCTGTGTTATAAATAAACACTTGCATGATAGTAAATTGAAGCTTTCTTAATAGGGAGACTTTCTGTACTAACTGTCTTGTGAATAGGTTTTATTAAGCAGAGTTGTCGGTGCTGAGTGTGACTATGTGGGCTAGATGAGTGGTTGCTTGGGGTGGGTTCTATTGGTGCAGTCCTGTTAAGTTTCTGTTGTAAAATAAAATATATGATTGGTTGCTTTGGACAGAAGATCTTACTAGAGATAATTCTTTGTTAAATCTTATAATTTCTAACAATGATTAACTTGTTGGAAATGTAGCTGTTTGGGAAAACCTTTCAACACTGACTACAATATAATCAAATTCTTAGTAAATTGTAAAAAAACAAATTCAACTTGGGTGGAAAAATCACTGAATTTTGAAGAGGCAATTTCCCAAAGTTTAAGGCAGCAATGTAGGACTTAGATTGAGAGCATATATTGCTGATTGAGGACATAGACATCATAATGATACAGATGGTAAGTGGGAGAAATTTGATTCTATCTTAAAGGGGTTGGCCACTTTTAGACCAATATTGGCAAGCAAATGTACAATAAAAAGATATACAATTTACCAATATATTTTCTGTATCAATTCCTCACGGTTTTCTAGATTTCGGCTTGCTGTCATTCAGGATAAAAGTCTGACCATGGTCATGTGATTCACGGTCCATGATCATGTGATGAGTACACAGGTGCCGCTTGTTACAGTCACATCACCATATTCAGACAGCTGCATGGTAATCAGCTATGCACCTGTGTGCTCATCACATGACCATGGACCGTAAATCACATGACCATGGTCAGACTTTACAGAGGCATTTACATACAAAAGGTAGGTGTGGAATAGCCTTTCTAAAGGCTATGCAAGGATGTGCTTAACTAAAATGACTTTTCCCAATGATAGAGACACTTTAATTTATATAAATATGTAAAGGACCATTACAACAAAATAGGAGAAGAAAGTGAAGTACTCTCTCTATCTTGATTAACAAACGGTTGTCTCTACAGTGGCCACAAGGCTTCTTTAGCATAAGAACTGTCAATCTGTAAGATATATATGTAATAAGCTTGCAATAGATGCCTTCTTATGAACATATAGCATTCATGATAATGTATAGAGATGAGTGACCAGTGAAATATTCGATATTCAATATTCGTTTCGAATAGCCACTCAATATTCGACTATTTGAATGTATATCGAACCCCATTATAGTCTATGGGGAAAAAAGCTTTGTTTTAATAGAAACCACTCTTTGACTCAGGAGAGTCACCAAGTCCACTATGACACCTCAGCAAATGAGGACAACACCTCTGGAATGCAACTGGGACAGCAGGGGAAGCATGCCTGGGGGCATCTAACATTCTCAAGTCCATGTATTATGCCAGTAATAATGCGGGAGCTGACTTTTTCCCATAGGAATGCATTGACTAGTGTTGATTGGTCAAATGCCATACAGTGTACAGCATTCGGCCAATGAACGCTGGTTCTGCTGGAGGCTCGTCTGTGAGGAGGCGGAGTCTAAGATCAGTCCACAGCAGTCTCCATTGTGGTCCGATCTCAGGTATAGCAGAGTTGAGACAGCTCTGCTATATCTCAGGTGTAGCAGAGCTGTGCGCTCAACTCTGCTATACCTGAGATGCAGCAGAGCTGGCTGTGCACTGAGCTCTGCTACACCTGAGATGCAGCAGAGCTGGCCATGCACTGAGCTCTGCTACACCTGAGATGCAGCAGAGCTGGCCATGCACTGAGCTCTGCTACACCTGAGATACAGCAGAGCTGGCCATGTGCTGAGCTCTGCTACACCTGAGATGCAGCAGAGCTGGCCGTGCGCTGAGCTCTGCTACACCTGAGATGCAGCAGAGCTGACCGTGCGCTGTGCTCTGCTACACCTGAGATGTAGCAGTGCTGTGCGCTGAGCTCTGCTACATCTGAGATGTAGCAGCACTGTGTCAACTCTGCTATACCTGAGATATAGCGGTGTAGCAGTCTCATATGAACTGAATCTGAAATCCACTCTTCGTATAAAGTGGAGGTCACCTGATTTAGCCAGCCAATTACTTTTTCAGATTTTTTTTCGATGTCTATGTTGACTTAGTTCCTGTCCCACCTCCCCTGCACAGTTATTGGTGCAAAAAAAGCGCCAGGGAAGGTGGGAGGGGATACAAATTTTTAGTGCGGAGTTGAATACATAGGTAAGTAAAGCAGGAGCTGTCACAACTCAGCTCCTGCTTTAACACTGCGATCTAGCTCCTGGATGTGTAGGCGCAATGTGATGACATCACTCATATCACGCGTACAACTCTGTAAGTGGGACTGCAGAGAAAGCTACAGGTAACGAGGGAAAGGTCAGTATTATTTTATTTTTTTGGTTAAACATTGAGGGGGAACATAATGAAGGGGTCCCATGAAACTAGGGGCAGATGAAGGAGTGGGAGGAACGACATGAAACTGGGCAAGAGATGGAGGGGGGGACATGAAACTGGGGCAGAGATGGAGGGGGGACATGAAACTGGGGCAGAGATGGAGGGGGGACATGAAACTGGGATAGAGATGGAGGGAGACATGAAACTGTGGGAAGAGATGAAAGGGGGGCATGAAACTGTGGGCAGCATTGGGGAACATGAAACTGGAGGCAGAGATGGGGTACATGAAACTGGGGGCAGAGATGGAGGGGGACATGGAACTGGGGACAGAGATGGAGGGGGACATGAAACTGGGGCAGATGGTGTGAGGGACATGAAACTGGGGCAGATGGAGGGGGGACATAAAAATAGGGGGCAGATGAAGGGGGGTACATGAAACTGGGTGATGAAGATAGAGGGTAGAAGATTTACTGTAGAGTTGTGAAAATGTCAATTACAGTGTGACACTGAAAATTTTACTTTAGCCGGCATAACCAATAATTAACATATTTTCCACGAGCGATGCCGCGGGTATTCTACTAATATATATATATATATATATATATATATATATATATATATAAATATATATGTATACACACACACAAAATATACCAGGCCAAGGACCACTGTCCATGTACCCTAATTTAGGACATAAACAGAGGTGGTACAGATGAGAAAACCCCTTTAGGGTAAACATAATTTCTATATACCACATCAACTGATCATCCATCCCTAGTCCATAGGGTTACTTAGTACAGTGGTAGTCTGCATAGTGTGTATTATTGATGAGAGATACTGGCTCTGCATATCGATGAACGTAGATTAGTTGATTCAGCATATGTGACATTCTCTTTAATAAATACATAATCATTGCTTGTAGAAGATTACTTGTATTTGGCTATGCTAAACAATACTTACATTGAAAATAATACCCAGGATACTCCAGGATGGTTAATTGTAATGATTCAGTAAGTAAGCATTCCACTGTAAGACTTAATTGCCTGCTCGACTGTATTAAATGTTGGCTGTAGATAACAAGCTTTTATTCCATGTCATGCCGTGTGTACATTAAAATGTTAAAATACTATTCTGAATCATTTAAGGTGTTCTGGGACCCAGACACTTTCCTGAGCTCCACAAAGCATTCAGTGGAAAAAAGCAATCTCTTAAATCCAATCTGTTCAAGATATGTTTCTTTAATTTTCCAGCACAGAAGTGGTCAAGTGCAAAAGACCATACTTCAAGTGACAAACGCTAAAGGGAATTGACATGTTCAGCTAGATTGCCCATGGGCTCTTATGTGACAGGATGGCTTGCCTAACAAGATGATTCATTGTACATAGGCACAGATAGGATATTTAGTCCAATAACCTGAGGCTTGTGAGAAGGTGAACCAAAAAGAATTAAACTGGAATTACAACAGGCAAAACAAACCTGTGAGTGCCGGCAGAATGTGTATTATCATCTGTCTTTACTGCTTTAGAAAACAAATATATGTCATATTTCTTAATATATAATTATTTATAAACTTCATATTTTGTACTCCAGTTTTACATCCATACACATCTTTTCATTTCCAGGTCACTAATTTTAATTCAATTGAAAGATTTACATGGAGTTGAAAGTTTGGAGTTCTCCACGTCATCATGTATTTTATAAAAAACAAAAGAGACACCGAGCACACTATATAGTGTAGAATGTCTGATAAATTTTGGTGGAAATAACCAGAAGATTTAAAAGGACCAAATGGCCTCTCACCTGATGAGGTTGTGACAATCGCTCACAACTACGTTTGGGGTTTACCGTCAGGTGGAGGAGGCAGCACGTCTGATGGACACCGGCCAAGGCCAGGGAAGATAGAGTTTTCAATGAAATGGAAAGACGGCGCTCTCAGGTCACAACAGGATTTTATTCAAAAAGACAATGATGCACAACGCTAAAAAATCGCCGCGTTCCGGGCACACCTGCCCTTTCTCAAGTGCGTAACTTCACACAAAGCTCGGTCAGTCTGGAAGATGTATACAAATTGTATGCCTTTGTATTGTATGGCATACAATTTGTATACATCTTCCAGACTGACCGAGCTTTGTGTGAAGTTACGCACTTGAGAAAGGGCAGGTGTGCCCGAAACACGGCGATTTTTTAGCGTTGTGCATCATTGTCTTTTTGAATAAAATCCTGTTGTGACCTGAGAGCGCCGTCTTTCCATTTCATTGAAAACTCTATCATGTATTTTATGGTTGCCCATGGTATATTTCCAATGTGGTGTCTTCTAATATGTTTGCACTGCAGTCAGCTTCCCCTGGGTTTTGCAATATGACTATGGGGGGGGGTGTATTAAAGAGGTCTTATGGCAAGATCAGTACTTTTCCACCACTATAACCCACACTGGTCAGAAGAATGAGGGTCTCCTGACCCTGTTTTGATAGGGTGGTGACCGTGGATGTGCTTGTACTCTACCTGAGACCCCATTATTGTGAGTTGTGATGGTTCCAGCTATGAGACCCAGAGTAGTCAGCCATGTATTACCTATCCTGTGGATAAGAGATGTATCGATCCTGTGACAAACCTATTAAGTATAAATACAATCTATACAGCAATTTCTTAAGGGTAGGAGGCAGAAAATCTGTGCAAGAACTCTTACTATGTGTTGTGAGAAAAAAGTGTACTGTGTACAAATGAACCAGCTTTGTAACATAAGCTCTTGTTCAGGCAGCAGACTGATTTTATAAATGGACACTGCATTATTTTTCTCCAATTATCAGTGAACCTGACAATGAAAATAACATAGTATGCCATACACAAATCTCATAAAAAGTACAGTTATGGAAAAATATTCATTTTACTGTTGTGCGTGATGAAACATTTACATTTGGTTAGGCAGTTATGTGGTTAACTCATGACAAAGTATCATAAGGAATATACAGGAAGATGGAGTTTTTTTGGGGAAAAAAAATATCTAATGGCAGGGAGGAAGAGAGAATTCTTTAAAAAAAATGTGAAAAATTGGGATTGCAGGTTTATAGTATTTGGAAAATACATAACCACATACAAGACATAGCCATCAACTCCATGTATATCATTTTAATAAACTGTACATATTATTGCATGTTAAATATTTCATAAATGCATAGTTGCACTGCATATATTCTAGGACATTATACATATTTATTTGGGAAATTACAATAGAAAGTAAAAAAGGGGGAGTGAACTGAAATATTGTCTGAAGACATCTGCAGCTATTCTATGAATGGCTCTATAGCTGCTCTCCTTGCCTCTCTTACAGCAGGCATTCTCAGCATGATCTCCTGAACCAATTATATTCTGAATTGAATACCGTCAACAAACTACCTGTATATAAATCCTATGTTCGTGATAAAGCTGACAAACTTTCCTTAGGGCTAGTCATGGTCTGCTGTCACAATAAACAAGCTTTGGCAATAGTACGTAGTCATCAAAACCATCTGCAAAGAGAGAATAGTAGTTTCAGTGCACAGTTGACCATCTCCTGTATCCTAATATTAAATTCTCACAGTTTGTTGGTAATAACCCCCTAGAATCTACAGGATTATACACAGACAATATTGGCTGTCAATGACAGCAGAAAAAAAATCAAAAATCAAGGAACAAATGTTTTAGTTTTGATCAATACAACTAACCCAAAAGTTTGCTGAAACTTTTATTATTTTGATACTTATATTTTAAACTACTTTACTTTTGTGATTTTCTAGGTGCGTGTGTAACATTGACTGCTCCCACATCAGTTTCAATCCAGTTTGTGCTTCCGATGGGAAATCTTACGATAATCCATGTCAAATCAAAGAGGCATCATGCCAGAAACAGGAGAAAATTGAAGTCAAGTATTTGGGTCGATGTCAAGGTAATGCCTGCAGCAAAATTCATTTTGAAGACAGTTTTTCATTATTTCTGCAGACAGAATTGCTAAGATATTGCTAAATGCTTGGTTGGTTGGTTGAAACTTCAGTTTGTATTTAGGACACTTAGTCAGTATACAGTGTTATACATATCATTCATCTGTCTTATTACATAATGTGGATTGTTATAGCATAATTCAGCAATATAGAATATAGGATTAAAGGAATGATGTGGTTCTATGTTCTATTGTGTTTTGCTTTGTCACTATAACTAAGGCATACTTAAAGAGAACCTGTCCTAATGAAAATGCAGTTTAATAGCATGCAGCATGTTTATGTATAGTTTAGTGCAAAAAGATTCAGTATTACTTGTCATTTTCATTTATACATTTCTGCTTTCTATGGTTAGAACCAGTCACCTACCTATGGGACAGTCCTGCTTAGCATGTATGACTCCAAACTATGCATACAGAGATAACTGTCAAGCTGATACAGTCAACTCAAAGGCTAGATAACTATTTCTGTACTCTAGAATGCAATGTGGGACTGAAGTGCCTAGGGCCCCACATGCTAAAGAATCACTGCCCCCCCCCCCACACACACACACACAGTGTAATGCTCCATAGTGGCCCCACACAGTATAATTTCCTCCTCAGAGTCTCCCCATAGCATAACATAATATGCTCCCCAGTGTCTTCACTGTATAAAGTTCAACAGTGGCCCCACATAGTATAATAGTCCCAGTAACTGAAAGCCTCTTGCGGCTTCAGGCAATCTCCATGTGTTTTGACAAATATTAATGAGGTTCTGCCCTCCAGCTCATTCTGGTTCTATTGTTGAACTCTGGAGTCTGAGTAGATCAGTGGAGGCCCAGGGGAGGTGAGTAAGAATAACAAACAGTAATTCTCAACTTGCCTCACCTCTCTTGGACGTCCTTGCAGTATCCAGAGCTTCCCTGGCATCCTCTTCAGACATTTGAAACCACATGTGGAGATATTAATGTGGGGATCAAGATTTGGGGAGCAGCTGTCATGTGGGATATGCCAGAGTCATAACATTAATGTGCCCCACATCCATCACTGAGGCCCAATCCTTGTGATGTCAGCCAGAAGCAGGAAGAGGCCTGAAGAGGATACCAGCAAGTCCAAACTTTTTTTGTAAAATTCAGGATTAGTGTGGCTCTGCCCATTCATTAGTATTCATTGGTATAACATCAGGGTCTACTAATGAAGTGGTTTGGCTAGTACTACTGCTCTGCTGTCCTGCAGCAAGAAGGCTCTATTGGAAAGGAGCCCTGGAAAATGTACATACATCACATGATGCCAGGGGACCAGTTGAAAGAAAAAGATATAAATAAATACATGGCACATTGTTGTGAATGTTTTCTAACAGAACTGTGGCTCAGTGGTTTGCACTGTGGCCTTTCAGCTCTGGAGTTTTAGATTTGTATCTGACCATGGACAACACCTGCGTGCATTTTTATATTCACCCCTTGTTCACATAAATTTCCTTGGGAACTCCAGTTTCCTTCAACACTCCAAAAACATACTAATAGATTGTGAGTTTAGATTGTGACCCCTATATGGGACAGTCACTGGAAATGTCTGCAAACAATTTTTTTAACTTCATAAATTTGTGGTTGTTTTTCATTTAAATCTTTCATAGCATTATTTATATGAAGCAAGTAAATAAATTAAACATTCTGATTTTACAGTAGCCACTGAGTTTCATGAAAGTAACTTCTTGTTTTGTAGACTGCTGTGTGGTCAGGGGATAGCATCAGCTTGGTCAGGGGATAGCATCAGCTTAGTCAGGAGATAGAATCAGTGTAGTCAGGGGATAGCATCAGCTTAGTCAGGAGATAGCATCATTGTAGTCAGGGGATAGCATCAGCTTAGTCAGGAGATAGCATCAGTGTAGTCAGGGGATAGCATCAGCTTAGTCAGGAGATAGCATCATTGTAGTCAGGGGATAGCATCAGCTTAGTCAGGAGATAGCATCAGTGTAGTCAGGGGATAGCATCAGCTTAGTCAGGAGATAGCATCAGTGTAGTCAGGGGATAGCATCAGCTTGGTCAGGGGATAGCATCAGCTTAGTCAGGAGATAGCATCAGTGTAGTCAGGGGATAGCATCAGTGTAGTCAGGGGATAGCATCAGTGTAGTCAGGGGATAGCATCAGCTTGGTCAGGGGATAGCATCAGCTTAGTCAGGAGATAGCATCAGTGTAGTCAGGGGATAGCATCAGCTTAGTCAGGAGATAGCATCAGTGTAGTCAGGGGATAGCATCAGCTTGGTCAAGGGATAGCATCAGTGTAGTCAGGGGATAGCATCAGATTGGTCAGGGGATAGCATCAGTGTAGTCAGGGGATAGCATCAGCTTAGCCAGGAGATAGCATCAGTGTAGTCAGGGGATAGCATCAGCTTAGTCAGGAGATAGCATCAGCGTAGTCAGGGGATAGCATCAGCTTAGTCAGGAGATAGCATCAGTGTAGTCAGGGGATAGCATCAGCTTGGTCAGGGGATAGCATCAGATTGTTCAGGGGATAGCATCAGTGTAGTCAGGGGATAGCATCAGCTTGGTCAGGAGATAGCATCAGTGTAGTCAGGGGATAGCATCAGCTTGGTCAGGGGATAGCATCAGTGTAGTCAGGGGATAGCATCAGCTTGGTCAGGGGATAGCATCAGCTTGGTCAGGGGATGGCATCAGCTTGGTCAGGGGATGGCATCAGCTTGGTCAGGTGATAGCATCAGTGTAGTCAGGAGATAGCATTAGCCTGGTCAGGGGATAGCATCAGCTTGGTCAGGGGATAGCATCAGCTTGGTCAGGGGATAGAATCAGCAATCTTTGCCATTGGAAGACAGGATTATAATGAGAGATAGCACTTCTATCATAAACTGAAGCAGAAACCACATTCTACAAACAATTAGATTTTTTTTTTTTTTTTTTTACTTCCTGGGGTATTTTACTCTATGTGTAGGTGAATGCTGTACAAAAATATGCAGAGCATGTTTAAAGCTTGGACAGGATGGCTGCCATCTAAATATTGCCAGAAGAACATACCACCCAAAAGCAAATCAGATTTCAAGTATGTAATATGTTTCAGTTAGAAATGAACAAACTAAACATGTTTGCCTCGAACCTTCCAAAGATTTTGAGCTCGTCCAAGCCTGTACATTATGTGGTTTAGTTTACAAAAATCAGCTCAACTCAGGTTTGTTATGTGAAAGCATGAAGAAAGCCGAGAAGAAGAATCACATAACTTTTGGGATCAGGCAGATTTCCCCATATTGCTTTGCAAGTAACCCTAATGACGAGACAACCAATCATAAGAGACCATAAAGAATGAAGGCTCCAACTACTTAATAGAACTTTTGGAGCCCCGTACTTCTTACTGCTCTCTTAGATCAGCAAGCAAAACAACTATCCATCCCCAGAATGCACATGAAATGATTTGGAACCACTTCTCTCATGCAGCCCCCACCATCTGGATCTCACTACCTGGACCAATCACAGAGATCTCAGTCTTGGACTATTTTGAATTAAGACTAAAAATCTATATCTTCAGTTTGTCATTTGAGGACAAATAACATCCTCGATATACATGGGATATAATATACTGTTTATTTAACCACTTGATTGTGCTTTGAGTCCATTGTGATAAAAGCACATTACAAATGCTAGTTGTTGTTATAGGTCAGATGTTACTGATGTTGCATAGGCAGTATTAAAAGCTCAAGCAGAAGTAGAAGGTGTCCATTCTGTAGGGCGAGATTAGAGAGATAGGGCCTCAGATTGAGACAGCAAATATACAAATACAATAGCAGTAGAAAATACAATAGCATATACAAATAATACACCATGGGGATTTTGGTGAACTGAAGTGTACTATGGGATGGAGAAGAAGACTTTGATTTGATTGCTAGAGTCTCTCTGTCTGTCTGTCACACTGTGTATATGAAGTTATATGTCATTGTTACCGTGCTGTAGAATATACATCAATCTCAATCGCTATTGTTACAGTCAAAACATTCAAATTCAATCTGTACTGTGTCAAAGACCAAAAATAGGTAGTTTAGGCATGTCATATGACACTCTTTTTGGATGAATCTGGTATAATTTGGCAATTTTTTTCCTTGCCAGATTCCCAAACCCAGTGAAGTACTGAAGACATTACCTCTTTATTTGCCTTTTTGTTTAAAGTGGTCCTGTAAAAACTGACCCTTGAAATTTGAAAAATGTATATTGACGTGAGTTTTTAAACAGGCTCTTTATTACTAGAGATGAGCGAGTAGTGTTTGATCGAGTAGGTGTTCGATCGAATACTACGGTATTCAAAATACTCATACTCGATCGAACACTACTAGCTGTCCGAAGTTTAAGGTTCGATGCAGAACCAGCGTTGATTGGCAGAATGCTATACATTCTGCCAATCAACGCTGGTTCTTCTCTTACCTTTAGAAGTTTTTTCCGTGCAGCGTCCCCGCGGCGTCTTCCGGCTGGAATTCACTCTGCCTAGGTATCCGGCCTAGGCAGAGCCGACTGCACATGCGCGGGCATGCCCTCGCATGTGCAGTCAGCTCTGCTCAGGCGTCAGGCCTGCCTAGGCCCCGATGCCTAGGCAGAGTGAATTCCAGCCGGAAGACGCCGCAGGGGCGCTGCGCCGGGAGAAGACTTCAAGGGGAATCCAGCCCGACCGTCACTCGTGGACTTGGTAAGTTTAATTTTATCGAATTTTGCGTACCCCTGAAACGAGCATTTCCCCCCATAGACTATAATGGGGTTCGAAATCAGTTCGAACAGCCGAACAGTGTGCGGCTGTTCGAATTGGATTTCGAACCTAGGACATTTTAGTGTTCGCTCATCTCTATTTATTACCAGTGGCTACCACCCATTTACCCATAGTTACATGTTACTGCCACATTACAGTAACTACAGTAGAGAGCTAGAGAGGCATTCGTTTAGGAGCCACCAGAATGTCATGTACCACCTTTGAAAATAACTGACTAGCAATTCCGATTGGGCTGAATTAAAGGGGTGTTCCCACGTCGCATACTCACCAGTCTTCACTGCTGTAAAATCTTCTTTCTTCCTGGTTTCTTGCATAATTTGGTGGGCGGGGTTTCACATGCAACCTGCCGTTTAGCTCCGCACCCAAATTTGCGTGTAGCTCTGCCCACCCATATTGGACTATGAAGTACAGGCAGCAGCAACTCCATTCTGTGTTACATACAGAGACTGCCTGTCTCTGCCATAATGAACACAATTGAATTATCTAGCCTGATAACTGGGAGAACAGAAGAAATGAAAGCAGCTCCTCTCCCCTATCTGATAGCAGGACCTAGGTCACATGGTGTAGACACAGGAATAGCTAGATACACAGGCTCGCTCCCTGCACTTAGGCCCTCCTCCCTCCCCCCTGAGAGCAGGAGATACATCACTTGACTCATGAGCAGCTAAGTCAGGGCTGTGGCCACAAAGAATTGAATAAAGTAAGATAGTGGACAAAGAAAGCAGTTTTGCTGAAGCAGTGTATTTAGGAAAAGTCTTACATCCACATTAACAAGCAGTATAGATAGGATCCTTGTGATGGGACAACCCCTTTAAACCTTTGTCTTTGTCAAACCCAAATCAAACTTTATTCTGGCACATTATGGGAGGTTTGGTGCGCTAGAAATGAAATCTATACCCCTAGGGGCTAGCATACATTTCAGGTATAAGTCATGTCCGTTTTCTGGCTTATAAATCTGCTGGGCTGAGGAAATCCCGTCCCATTCTCTTACCTTTTTTTGCAAATAAGTTAAAAAATGTGCAAATTTGGTGCATTTTGGGAACTGTCACTTGACAAAAATGGGCCACTTTGCATCAAAGACTAGTGTGGTAACTTTCATAAATTCTTTGTTTGTGTGATATGGTCTCTGAGAGGTATTGATGGTGGCAAACTGAAAGATCAGGAAGGAAGATCACAGGTTTCTACTATGATTTCTTGCCCTGTACATCTTCCAACATGCAGTACTTGACAACTCTACTGAAACAAATGAATTGTTTAATTCTTATGCAAATGAGATGTTCTGTGCACTCAGGGTATGGCCTTGCTGGCTACAGCACCCGATTTGCCTGAGCTCCACCACATAACATAAAGTCCCAATGTGCAGTGACCACAGGGGAAAATAGGGTTTGCAGCAGATTTGGCCATTTAGAAAAGCTGATTTTCTCAGCAGCAATATTGCACTTTGACTCAAAATGGTATATTCCCCTATGCCATTAAAGGCCCCTACAATTGCATAAGAGCTATATAGAAGCAATTATGGTAATTATATATTCTCTTTAGGTCTCCCAGATGCTGATAAAAGCTCAGGGGATAACTGCAATATCCTCCTTCACTGCCCTAGAGTCAGATACTTCATTATTATACTTAACCCTGACATCAGAAAGCTGTACTTACAATGGGTGATTTATAGAAAATATAAATGCAAG
Organism: Leptodactylus fuscus; assembly: GCF_031893055.1. Classification (NCBI taxonomy): domain Eukaryota; kingdom Metazoa; phylum Chordata; class Amphibia; order Anura; family Leptodactylidae; genus Leptodactylus; species Leptodactylus fuscus. The sequence goes on from NC_134272.1 coordinate 45,197,031, forward strand.
ACAAGCAAAGACCCAGAACACTTACCTTGTCCCTTAATTTATGTAAATTTAAGATGTTGGAACAGCTTATCAAATTACATGATACTAAAAAAAATCTTTCTATGCTTCTATACCCCTTTGTACAGCACCCTCAAGTGTAACTAAACTTTTGAACATATTTTGATTTTCTGGCTGTATTTGTGTCATAAAGAAATGTTGTAATATACTTTAAATAACACATTTTGGCTCCTTTCTGTGAAATCCTGCATGTTTTCACTCTTCCCCTTGTTTCTGTATTGAGAGCTGTTTCTGCCTCTCACTGATTGTTACTGTGTACAGGAATACGGGGCTGTGTAACATGTAGAGAAAAGAAGTGGAGGGTCACTTCAAACAGTTATATCTCAGACATTATAAAATGTAAAAGTCAGCTTTTTCTTGCTTTGTCACCTACAAACTTTAGTGTCAGATGAAAGAGGAGATTCTCTTTTTTTCATGTGATACTAAGACTGCACTGCTATCTAAATTATTACCAGGGATATCACTGGTTGGGATTAGAATATTTATATACAGCTGTATAATATGTATGATTATATATTAGATCTGTGCCATCCCATGCTACTTGAGCATCCCTTATTCCTTATTTCTCTCTCTTATTTATATAACTAGTAGAATACCTGTAACTTCGCTTGTGGAAAATATGGTAAACTGTTGGTTATGCTAGCTAAAGTAAAATGTTCAGTGTCACACTGTAATTGACATTTTCAGAGTGATACAGTAAAAGAGGGACAAAATGTGCAGTGCACTATTTGCGCCGCTGCATATTTAGCTCCGCCCATGTTTATGTTGACGCCAGCCATTCTCATTCGTGTTTCATGTGCCCCCACACAGTATAATCCTCCTACAGTCACCTGTAAATTATATGCCTCCCCTCCATCTCTGCCCAAGTTTCATGTCCCCCCTTCCATTTCTGCCCCAGTTTCATGTCCCCCTCTATCTCTGCCTCAGTTTCAACATTTTTACAGATTTTACATATTCAATACATATTATGTAGTATAAACTATTACAACTATTTTTTAAACAATTTTTTATCAAAAATTAAAATTTATGCATCTTACACAAACATCTAAAACATTTACACGCAATTAGCAACATAGTGCAGCCCTTCCCCCTCCCTCCAGTGTCATCTATAAGTAGTTCATGGACAAAAGAGTAAAATTGATTTACAGTCACACAACTATCTATTGTAGGGCTTCAGTGATGAAAGCTCCCTGTATAGTAAGCAATAATGACAATCTTACTATGGGGCAGTTTTCGCCTGACCAATATTGCTTTTCCGTAAGGCTGCTTGCACACTACAGTAACACTGCAGTCTACAGGCCGTGAATTCTACATCTCCCTAGGCTTCTATGGAGCCTTCAAAATTCACAGCTTTGTGCACAAAGAAGTCTATGGAACCGCCAAATACATGGCCTAGAGGCCCATGAAAAATACTATAGTGTGCAAGCAGCCACTAATGATACCAGATGTGTTTTTTCAGTGCGTGCGTGTATGTGTATATATGCATGTGTGCATGCACATGTGTATGGTCCGTGTATATGTGCACGTGTGTTATCCATGTGTATGTATGCGTGTGTGCATGCACGTGTGAGGTCCGTGTATATGTATGCATGTGTGTGTGCGTGCGTGTCTTTATGTGTGTGTGTGCACGTGTGTGATCCATGCGTATGTATGCGTGTGTGCATGCATGTTTGTGGTCCATGAATATGTGTACTTGTATGTGCCCATGTGATCCATGTATTTGTGTAGGCGGATTGTAAGTGTGCATGCGTGCAGTAGTTATGTGTGAGTACACATGTGTTCTATCTGTTCGTCCGTGTGCATAGTGTACATCCGTCTGAGTGTGTTTGCATGCGTTTGTGGTCCTTGTGTGTGTGGGCGTGTATGTGTGTGGTATTTATGGGGTGATGTTTGTGTTGTGTGTGTCTAGAGTGGTCTGCTGTTTGTGTGGTGTGTTGTGGCATTTGTGTGGTGTTGTGCTTGTGGGTTGGTGTATGTGTGCTGTCTGTGTGATGTTTATATGGTGTTTGTGAAATGTTTGTGTGTGGTGGTGCAGCCCCTTTCCCCTTTAGCAGCAACTCTTTGGTGCCGTCGCTATAATCCGTCCCTGTCAGTCACAACTGTTGTTTTCCCCTCAGCACTTTCACTTTCATTTTTCCCCATTAAATGTATAGGGCCTAACTTCGAGGGCTCCAATCTCATGATGGGGGGACGCTAACGAGATGTAACCTGCACAGTATTCTGCTCCTGTGGGTGGAGAGAGGGTGTGCTAAATTTCACCCAAATCGGGCGAGAACTGTGGATTTGTATAGAGCAGACTACTACAGAATTTGAGTTTTATATATAGAGAGATATTATTAACCCCTGTTTTTTCTATTGCCTTTAGAAATCTGTACACTGCTCCTCACTGGAGTACAGGTTGTGAGCTCATGTTAAATTCAGGGAAGCTGAGTCTAGAAGCAGTGGTCACTTCAAACAGATAGGTCTGGGGCATTTTAACACCTAGTGGATCTGGTGTCATATGACGAGACAAGATGTCACAGGAAGGAGACAAAGGTCTCAGGTAGCAAAACGCTGCTAAAACAAATTACTGCAGGAAAAACACAGAAAAAAAGTATTGCATTTTTTTCTACAAGATTACTCAATGAGATTTTGCTAGAATTAACCCTGTATTTTTCCTTCTCCTATTGAAAAATCCTTCTCCAATATGGAAGATGCTTGTGAATCCACAATTAAAATGATCATGGTTTGTGTTTTTAAAAACACAGCTTTTCCACAGCTTTCTTTTCTGCAATGTGTGAATGACATTAATGAAATCTCAGTCACTATGCTGATACTGTAAAATACAGCTGTGTTTCTTTGTTTTAAGAACAAACAGATATACAAAGTTTAGGGCTACAAATAACACAATGAGTATACTGGACCCCAAAGAGCTGACTTGAATATCTAGATTTGAATGGCTTTTGTTACCTTTGGAACAAGGTATCATTGTGCAGCGTGTTCAGTATACCAATATTACAAGTGGTAATGGTTTATGCTATATCACATTTGATGTTTTGTTCCAATTGTCATAAATCATGATACTAGGTAATATACATATACCAGAGATATCCCATTGTAGGAATTATTATGGTGATCTCAGTTCAGGAAGTTCCTTGATCTTAGAACTGCCTTCACATTGAGTAGGTTTTCATTGAGTAGATTTGTTAGTTGAACAGTTGCCCCTGGTCGTGTTTTTTCATTCATATATCAGCTATATAATTAATCATATTTTTTTTATATGTACTACCGTAATATTTTCTAGAGAACAAGAGCTGCAGTCACCTAGTATGGCCATGTCCTTGGTAAGACTTGTGTATTTGGGAAGTGAGTGCATTGACTGGTTATCTAGTAGCTTCACTACAGGACTACATAAAAAACAAAAAAAAACTTTGCAAGTCTTCAGTAGGTGATACCTTTTTTAATGGCTAACTCATAATGATGACAGAATATGACGTTTCGAAGCTGTACGGCTCACTCATCTCATTTCGAGCCGTACACACGAGCGCTTCCCATTCACTTCAATGGGAGTTCTCGTACAGAAAAAAGCAGCCATTCATTTCAATGGGGAGCGCTCGTATGCCGGCTCCCATTGAAATGAATGGGATATGCTTTATATGCGCTGATTCTGAACGTGTTTTAACGTTCAGAATCAGTCAGCGTATCCGTAGTGTGAATGGGCCCGTACACATACCAGGATTCCTTTTGAACATCAGACAGTGACGACTCCAGGTTATTTTTGAGTACATTGTATGTACTGTAGAAGGCCCTAAAGAAGCCCCAGTTCTCAGTATTTAGAAGTGAATTTCGTTTTCCAGCAGCTCTTTCAGACTTTTATAAGTAAGGCTTTGCCTTCAGTATTACTTATCTGCTTAGCTGTCTTTAATTTCATTTTGTGTTATTTCACTTTGACATTTTGGGGGCTTTGGAATCAATTACTAGTTTTCCATAGAGACTTGGTCTCAGGGTACAATAATATAAATTAGAATTTACAATGGTTGTCCGGGGACTAATTCATATTGTAACTTGAGGGATTACTTTACAATATCAAGAGGCAAAAGGTCATGGCATTAAGATAAAGTATGTCATTCATATACAGTGCATTATAATGCAACAATGTTATAGACATAATGGATAGCCTCAAGATTGTAATGCTAATTGGAATCGGGATGTAGATTGTAGACAATAAAAGTAGGCTATTCCTATCTAGAAGAGCTTAGGGTTGGTATCATGTCCAGAAATATCTCCAAATACTTTTAATAGTACTTCCAAAATGGCAAGATAATAAATAAAAAATAATTCTACCTACATAAAATTATATATATATATATATATATATATATATATATATATATATATATATATATGTTAGAAAAAGAATATTTATCAGTATCGATTTTTAGGACTAGAACTAAACTGTTGTTTAAGCTTAATGGTAAAATAACATTTTTTTATTTCCTTTTAAGTAACTGTTTCTTTGAGGACAGTGAAAGTCAGCGGCTGTTGTCCTGTCCTCTACCTAGCGCTTTGAAACATGACATCAGAAATGAACACACAGCATTCCTGTCACAGTGTCATGCAGGGAAAGGAGAGATGTAAATAGTGAAATGCCGCTGAAATGCCAGTTTTAGGTGTATATCTAAGATGACACTTTTAAAACATCACAACACCTGGTAAATTAAAAGACATGTCCACTAAAATATTGTAGAAATCTGAATATTTCATTTTATTGGAGTTGAATTGTCACTTTTTATTTACTATATATATTTATTTCTGTTAAATTTTAGAAGAAACAATATGTTTAAGGGTTATAACAGCAAATTGTTGTTAAGATAGTAATAACTACTTTTTGTCATGAACCCTACCACCTAGACTTACAGAAACAGCCAAACAGTGCAATACTATACAGCACATATGGCTCGGCCCTAGGTGTAGCTATGGGTCAGGGTAGTCCACAGGTCATGAGTTAGGAGAACTTTGCTTGGCTTTTTTATAAAGGGATTCTATCATTAGAATCCTTTTTTGATTTACCACCACGTCGGAAAAGCCTTAAGAAAGGCTATTCTTCCCCTACCTTTAGAATATCTCTCCATGTCGCCATTCTGAGGATATTCCCGTTTTTTGACATATGCAAATGGCTCTCCAGACAGCAACGGTGTGGTCCTCCTGCGCTCAAATCCCTGTGCTGCCTGAAGACTCTCCAGCAATGCCCTCCATCTTCTTCTCGAGACCCCCTCTTTGCTGCATCCAAAAGTACCGACTGTGCATGTCCGTCAGCCATTTTCCTGTGGCCAAATGGGCAATCGTGTAAGAGGCCACAGGAAAATGGCCAATGGACATGCAAAGTCAGCATTTTCAGATGAAGACACGGCAAAGAGGCAGACTTGAGAATAAGATGGAGGGCGTCGCTGGAGAGTCTTCAGGCAGCACAGGGGATACCCCCTGTGCAGTCCGGAGACTCATTTGCACACATCAAAAAACGGGAATATCAACAGAACAGTGGCATGGATAAGAATTCCAAAGGTAGGGGAAGAATAGCCTTTCTTAAAGCTGTTCCGACATGGTGATAAGTCAAAAAGGGATTCTAATGATGGAATCCTTTTCAAATCTGGCTGTAAGGCTGCTTTCACATGTCAGTGTTTGGTCAGTGATTTTCATCAGTGATAGTGTGCCAAAACTAGGAGTGGGTACCTCCTCTGCAGTGTTGGTTTGCGAAGGTCTCCCAGGTGGCTAGGTTTGAGGAACTTCTAAGTTGGTCTCATGGCTACCACGATAAATTCCTAAAAATTTGGAAACCTTGGCTCCTGGATCAGAATACTTCCATCTCATCTGATACCTGAGCTTAGCTCTTTTCGGTTTTGGAACCGCTTGTAATTGCTCTTGTCCTTTGAACACTTTATGATTCCCCCCCATTCCCCTCATGTACCCTCCCCCTTTCCTTTTCCTCCCCCCTCTATTTCCCCACCGCCACTTGTTCATCCGGTATGTGTTATAACTGTTTAAAATTTTGTCTTATTTCAAATGATAGTATTCAACTTTGTTTGCAATCTGTTTCATTCTTGTATCCGCGTAACTTTGAGTTCATTCGCTGATTTTCGTTGTCATTTTCTCGAGCTGTATTTTCATTGTATTTTGTACTTTGTTAATAAAAAGAGAATTTAAATCAAAACAAAACTAGGAGTGGGTTAAAAACACAGAACAGGTACAAATATTTCTATTTCTACATGATCTCTATGTAGTCTCCACTCCTAATTTTGGCTCACAATTGCTGAACAAAATCACTGACCAAACACTGACATGTGAAAGTAGGCTTAGGGTAAGTTCACATGGGGTTTTTTTGGATTGTAACCTGAGGCGGAGGCCTCCTCAGGTTCTGACCCAAAAGCCGGGTAGCCGTGACTGAAAGCTGATGCACTGCATCGGCATCCAGCCGTGCACTCCGCTCTGGGTTAGGCCCAATGAATGGGCCTAGTCTGGAGGAGGGATGGTCTTCAGGCCGAATCGCGAGGTGAAATGGCCTGAAGAATGAGCATCTGAAAAAACAGCTCTCAGAAAAAACTCTTGAGCGGCTCCCATTGAAATCAGACAGTTATGGCCTCAAAATCCTGAGCAAAAATCTCCGTGTGAACTCAAACTTAATGTAAGGAATAGAGATTATTTGAATACTAGATTCAAATAGTTTCGAATACCTCCGTTCCCATAGGAATGCATTGTAGCGGCCGCACACCAAAGGGATAAGCAGCGGCTGGATGCGCCGGCTAACATGCATTCCTATTGAGCGAGTTATTCGAATCTAGTATTCGAATTAACTCTAGTCAGGAATTTGCCAAGATGGGAATAACCTTTTAAGTCACATGAGTTCATTCAAGTCATCAAGTAAAATTTTTATTTTTTTAAAAATAGCTGGATTTCTGTGTCAATGTACTATACAATGTAACACTATTTTTGGCTGCCTACCAATGCCTCTTTTTAGTATAAAATAGTCATTGAGTATATTTAAATAGATATGTGTTCACTCATCTCTAGTAAAGATCTTCCCCACATTAATGCTTTTATAATAGTATAGCAGAGTATTTTGTTTCGGCTGTCTTTATAAAGGGTGCCAAACTTCACACTTTTCTCAAAAGGAAACACATTCTTCCATTCTTTGGCCATCAATAAGAAATTGCACTGTAATCCTGAAATGTTAGAACTGGTGTTCTTTTTTTGTAATGGAAACACCCATGAACACAGCAGTGACTCTAACAGCAAAGTCTTTCAATACTATAAGTGACTGGTATAACATGTGCCAAGAGGTGTGTGGAGCTATTGTGTGTCATTGAGCACAAAATAAAATGGTTGGCATGGGCATTAACCCCATTCAAATTAACAAGGCAAGAGTTGCTGGTCGTTGGACAGAAAATAATGGATCTGGTGACAAGGGTAAAAATGCAAGCAATTGAACAGTCCATGTTGGATGCCAAAACGTGCATTTTGAAGAAAATTAGAGACATTAGCAGTAATAACACCTTCATCACATTTACTGGGAAGTGCTGAGGAAAAAATACAGCAGATTTGTTTGACTTTTCTGAAGTGTGAATTGATACGACGCCCATGGCACCTTCTGTTTGTTATTAGTGAGATTGGTTTATTTATTTCATATATATTTCATTTAGTTTATTTACTTGTAATTAAAGGGGTTTTCCCACCACAATATCCTATTCCCTATCCACAGGCAGTTATTAGCAAGAGTCTAAAAACCAATAAGGGATAGAAATACAAAAAAAAAAAAGTTGGAGTTTCCTTTTAAGCAAATAGAATGTGATTGAAGTACAATCTTCTATCGCCTTTTTTTCCCAAATCACCTGAAACCTGTGCCAACAAGATTACTATTAAGTCTTAACTATTGTGACTTTATGTTCCACATAGAAAAAAGCTTTGTTTCCCTTTTATTTGAAAATCCATTGCACAACATTAATGTACTTTATGAGCTTTGCACTCAACTGCTTTCATGGGGATTCGGATTCCAAATATTCTAATTGTGAGTCAGCTCAGTCATGCTGATTCCAACTACGCATCTGTGTATTTACAGCATATAATTCAGGCAAAATGCTTTAAATAAAAGCTGCCTCCAGAGAACGGTCTCTTGTTTCACAGCTTTTACGTATTCAACAAAGCTATTTACAAAGGCTATTTTCCAACCTTACTTTAATGTAAAGCTCCAAAAAATCTTATATCAGTCACTTCTGAGCAGAACAATCTTTTAAAAGTTACCGGAGGAATATCTTTTCATGAAAACATGTTCTTCAAATCCTCTGTCTTGGTAAATGTACAGGACTGTTCTTCTTTGAACTCTTCCCAGAAATAATCCTTTGTCCTACATACAAATGTAGCACAGTAAAAAAAATCTTTCCCATCAGATTAAATATCTCATTTTTTTTTTGAGGGAAATATGCATAGTTAGCGCAAAGCAATGGCACAAAAGATAATATGTAACAATACATGGAAATAGGAGAACAGTCTTTACATCTGTAAAGAACTGACATCCAAAAATAAGTGACTCTATTATATTAGTAAAGTTACTTTTGTGACTGATACTCTTAAAACAACAGAAAACTCTTTAAGGCTGAGACCCCACATTGCGGAAATGCAGCTTTTGCAGATTTTGCTGGGGTTTTATGAGACAAAGCCAAGAATGACTACAAAAGGAATGGGAAATATGTAGAAAGTTCTTATACTTCTATCTTTTGCTCAATCCACTCCTGGCTTTGACTCAACAAACCGCAGCAAAATCTGCAACAAAAAAAGCTGCGTTTCCGCAATGTGGGGCCTTAGCCTAAGGCCTGGTTCACTTCTGCGTTCGGTATTGAGGACCCCCCAAATGGAATACCAAACGCATTGACAAGCAGTGAGCTTATGAAAGCACATGGATCCCATAGACTATAATGAGGTCCGTGTGTTTTCTTTTCTACATACTGACCACCAACAAGATAAAGATCCCAAATTCTAACAAGGACTACAAGATTCCAGGTACCTTCACCTGCAGCACACCTAATGTAGTGTATTTAAGAATATGCACCAAATGCCCCATTGGAGGCCTGTATGTTGGAGAGACTGGTCACAAAGTTAGAATGCGGATGAACTCACACCGCCACACAATTAGAGAGCAAAGAATGGACCTTCCCGTGTCAAAACATTTTTGCAATCAATATCATAATATCAGCAATGACATGAAAATTTTGGTTTTAAGGAGAAACTTCAAATCTAAGAAAGAGAGAAGTATTTATGAGTACAAGCTGATGACCCGGTTCAACACACTCCAGAAGGGGTTGAATGTTTCACACGGTTTTATGGCCTCTTACAGAAATCATGACTTATCAAAAGCAGCCATAAAGACCACTCTTTGAACTGTTAAGGACCTCGTGAACTGATCAATTGTTTACTTGTATGTACCAACTAGCTGGTACCCGCGACTTCGTCTGCGGTGATTGTAGCAGTGGGTATATACAGGCGCGGGTAAGGTTTTCGTACTGTGTATAAGGTATGGGATATGAAATGTAACTTTGTATCTTGTTTTTGCTGTAATTCAGAGAATACGTGAGACTTTTGTGTTGAAGTTACTTTGTATTTGAGCTGCTATATATACGGTGTTGTGAGAAACTTTACATAGTGACTTTGGGACAGAAGTATTTGAAGTTAACCCTTTCCCGTCGATGGCATTTTTTGATTTTGGTTTTTCATTTTTGACTCCCCTCCTTCTAAACCCCATAACTTTTTTATTTCTCCGCTCCCAGAGTCATATGAGGTCTTAATTTTTCTTGGGACAAATTTTTCTTCATGATGCCACCATTATTTATTCTATATAATGTACTGGGAAGCAGGGAAAAAAATCTGAATGGGGTGGATTTGACAAAAAAATGCATTTCTGCGACTTTCTTAGGGGCTTTGGTTTTACGGCGTTCCAAATCCAAAACTGTGTTAAAAATTTTTTTTTTTTGAAAAGTCGCCATATTCTGACAGCCGTAACTTATTATACGTGCGTGTACGGGGATGTATAGGGCGTCTTTTTTTGCGGAGTCGGGTGTACTTTTTAGTTCTACCATTTTCGGGAAATGTTATTGCTTTGATCACTTTTTATTCAAATTTTTATCAGAATCAAAAGAGTGAAAAAACGGCGGTTTGACACTTTTGACCATTTTTCCTGCTACGGCGTTTACCAAACAGGAAAAATATTTGAATAGCTTTGTAGAGCAGGCGATTTCGGACGCGGGGATACCTAACATGTATGTGTTTCACAGTTTTTAACTACTTTTATATGTGTTCTAGGGAAAGGGGGGTGATTTGAATTTTTAATCCTTTTTATTTGTTTTTATATGGTTTTTACTTTTTTTTAAACTTTTTTTTTTGCATTTATTAGACTTCCTAGGGGTATTGACATGGGTGGGCGGTGTCGCGGATTGTAAGAGCGGTGGGGGTCGGCAAACATGGCTGCTCCGGAGCGTTAAAGAGAGCCTCCTGGAATATCGTTAAGGGGAGGGGCAAAGTGGTAAAGTATATGTATATGTGATTGTGTGGGGTTAGGGGCTAGGCTGCAGAGGGCAATATGAATTTTGTGGCTTGCTATGGTCCAAAGTGTGTGAGATTGCAGAGATGGTGGTGTGAGTTTGGGTTTTGTGGGGGTCCTGGCACAAACGTATGTGCGCTGTTGTGACGAAAAGTAGCCTATTGCGCAATCGGGTGTATTAACTATGTTTGTGGAAACTTTCAGCCAAATTGGTCGAGCGGGTTTTGCGTGATTGAGGAACAAACATCCAAACATCCAAACACACAAACCCACAAACATCCAAACTCACAAACTTTCACATTTATAATATTAATAGGATGACCATCCATCCTCCCAACCAACATTCTATTCCTATGTGCCTCTTTTTACATAAATATGTATCCTTCAGAAATTGTTTTTACATATACCTGAGGAAGGGATCTGAGATATCCTGAAAGCTTGTAATCTGTCATCATTATTAGATAGCCATTAAAAAAGGTATCAACTACTGAAGACTCTCAAGTTTTTTGTTTTTTAGAGATTTTGTTAACACTGTCCCAAGTAGGGATATTATCACAGGGGTTAATTTCAACCACTATATCTATGCTTCACAGTCTGGCTGAATGGTATATAAACTGATAATAATAAGATATAACCTTTATTGATTGCCACTTAGGCTAAAACCGTCCACACATACTACATATACAGTCCTATGAAAAAGTTTGGGCACCCCTATTAATCTTAATCATTTTTAGTTCTAAATATTTTGGTGTTTGCAGCAGCCATTTCAGTTTGATATATCTAATAACTGATGGACACAGTAATATTTCAGGGTTGAAATGAGGTTTATTGTACTAACATAAAATGTGCAATATGCATTAAACCAAAATATGACCGGTGCAAAAGTATGGGCACCTCAACAGAAAAGTGACATTAATGTTTAGTAGATCCTCCTTTTGCAAAGATAACAGTCTCTAGTCACTTACTGTAGCTTTTAATCAGTTCCTGGATCCTGGATAAAGGTATTTTGGACAAACAATTCAAGTTCAGTTAAGTTTGATGGTCACCGAGCATGGACAGCCCGCTTCCAATCATCCCACAGATGTTCAATGATATTCAGGTCTGGGGACTGGGATGGTCATTCCAGAGCATTGTAATTGTTCCTCTGCATGAATGCCTGAGGATTTGGAGCGGTGTTTTGGATCATTGTGTTGCTGAAATATCCATCCCCGAAGTAACTTCAACTTTGTCACTGATTCTTGAACGTTATTCTCAAGAATCTGCTGATACTGAGTGGAATCCATGTGACCCTCAACTTTAACAAGATTCCCGGTGCCGGCATTGACCACACAGCCCCAAAGCATGATGGAACCTCCACCAAATTTTACAGTGGGTAGCAAGTGTTTTTCTTGGAATGCTGTTTTTTTTGGACTCCATGCATAACGCCTTTTTGTATGACCAAACAACTCAATTTTTGTTTCATCAGTCCACAGGACCTTCTTCCAAAATGAAGCTGGCTTGTCCAAATGTGCTTTTGCATACCTCAGGCGACTCTGTTTGTGGTGTGCTTGCAGAAACGGCTTCTTTTTCATCACTCTCCCATACAGCCTCTCCTTGTGCAAAGTGCACTGTATTGTTGACCGATGCACAGTGACACCATCTGCAGCAAGTTGATGCTGCAGCTCTTTGTAGGTGGTCGGTGGATTGTCCTTGACTGTTCTCACCATTCTTCTTCTCTGCCTTTCTGATATTTTTATTTGCTTGCCACTTCTGGGCTTAACAAGAACTGTCCCTGTGGTCTTCCATTTCCTTACTATGTTCCTCACAATGGAAACTGACAGGTTAAATCTCTGAGACAACGTTTTGTATCCTTCCCCTGAACAACTATGTTGAACAATCTTTGTTTTCAGATCATTTGAGAGTGGGCTGTCCATACTCGGCGACCATCAAACTGAACTGAACTTGAATTGTTTTGTAAAGAGGAATGGTCCAAAATCCCTTCATCCAGGATCCAGGAACTGATTAAAAGCTACAGGAAGCGACTAGAGGCTGTTATCTTTGCAAAAGGAGGATCTACTAAATATTAATGTCACTTTTCTGTTGAGGTGCCCATACTTTTGCACTGGTCTAGAGATGAGCGAACACTAAAATGTTCGAGGTTCGAAATTCGATTCGAACAGCCGCTCAATGTTCGTGTGTTCGAACGGGTTTCGAACCCCATTATAGTCTATGGGGAACAGATACTCGTTAAGGGGGAAACCCAAATCCATATCTGGAGGGTCACCAAGTCCACTATGACACTCCAGGAAATGATGCCAACACCTCTGGAATGACACTGGGACAGCAGGGGAAGCATGTCTGGGGGCATCTAACACACCAAAGACCCTCTATTACCCCAACATCACTGCCTAACAACTACACACTTTCCACATTCAAAAAAACCTCTATCAAAGTGGGAAAATACCTGGAAACCTTCTTTACTCCCCAAATGGATGGACACAAACCCCAATTTAAGCTCAACAAACAGTAACAACCACCCCTTTAAATCACGTTCCCCATGACAACCACAAATGGAATAGGCAATGGGAATTCCAAAAGCCCTCACCCTTAACTGTCATTTTGAGTGTGTGTGTGTGTGTGTGTGTGTGTGTGTGTGTGTGTGTGTGATGTGGTAAGACCTTCCAAAATTCACTTTTCTAGCCCTTAACATGAGCCCTTCCAAACAAAGTTACAGGACCTTAAGCTGAGCTACCAGCAGAGATTGAGGCCCTTGGCATGAGTAGAGCCTTGCACCAGCAGTGTTTTTGGCACTTAGGGTGAGTTGAGCCTTGTACCAGCGTGTGTCCCTTAACATCAGGCGGGCCCTAAGTTCTGCGCTTTGCACAAAATTTCCACATTAACTAGGCTGAATGGTACAAAGATTAGTAGGCCCGAGAACCAGGAACAGGTCTTGCAATGGCTGTCGGATAACGCTTAAAGCACATTGTCCACCAGCCAGTCAGCCTCTACCTCCTCTTACCCAACAGTCTTGTCCTCCTTCCACCCAAAATTCCCAATCTTCCCAGAACAATAACCCCAACTGTCCCTGCTCCCCAGAGCTGTTCTCCCTTCCTTTGACTGTACCGCAACCTGCCCCTCCATTTCGCGATTCCACGGACCTAACAGACGAGTATCTGTGTCCAGATGCTCAAACACTAGAGTCTCCTCCATTCCATCTCCGGTCGATTTGGTGGCGGATGACCAGCAACCCACCCTCATCGACGACGATGAGACGCAGTTGCTGTCAGGGAAGCCAGTTGACATGCGCATTGTGCAGGAGGAGGAGGCGAGACAGGAGTTGGAAGAGGAGGTGGTGGACGACGAGGACACCGACCCCACCTGGACAAGGCGGATGTCAAGCTGGGAAAGTAGTGTGGATATTGAGGCAGGTGCAGCACCAAAAAGGGTAGCTAGAGGCAGAGACATGTCCAGAGGCAGAGGTCAGCTGCTTTGCCGAAGCCAGGCCAGACCCGGAATGTCCGAAGATGTTCCCTTTTGTACCCAGCCCAGAAAAACTCCCCCATCGAGGGCACGTTTCTTGAAGGTGTAGAGTTTTTTCAAGGAATGCGCCGAGGACAGATATAGTGTCGTCTACACAATTTGCCTCTCGAAATCGAGTAGGGGCCCTGAGAAGAGCAATCTGTCCACCACTTCAATGCACCGTCATTTGGAATCCAAGCAATGGAATCAGTGGCAGGCAGCAACGGCAGGACAAACGTCGCCCGCCGTTCATGCCACTGCCTCTGCTCACAGTGCTGGCGATGCACTCCAGAGGACGAGCCAGGACATCACTTCATCTGCCTCCGCCACTTTGTTGACTTCTCCCTCATCCTCCCCTGTTTCTGTCTTATCTCCTTCTCCTGCACCATCAAAGGCACCATCAGGCGCTTCTTTACAACAACTCACCATCTCTCAGACATTGGAGCGCCGGCAGAAATACACCGCTAACCACCCACCCACGCAAGCCTAGAACGCCAACATCGCTAAACTGCTGGCCCAGGAGAGGTTGGCGTTCCGGCTTGTTGAAACTCCCGCCTTCCCGGACCTGATGGCAACTGTGGCACCTCACTATGCTGTCCCTAGCCGTCTCAACTTCTCCCGGTGTGGCGTCCCTGCCTTGCATCAGCACGTGTCACTCAACATCAGGTGGGCCCTTAGTTCCGCGCTTTGCTGCAAGGTCCACTTGAACACCGACACTTGGACAAGCGCCTGTGGTCAGGGATGCTGCTTATCTTTAAGGACAGGCAGGGTGAATGTGGTGGAGTCTGGTCCCGGGGTGCAAACTGAGGTACCCTATCTCCTCTCCCAGGCCAAAATTCATGGCAGGAGTAGACTGAAACCCTACGACGCTGCAACCTCCACCACAGCTACTAGCGGCAAACGCTAAAACACTGGTGTGGGGAGACGTCAGCAGGCGGTGCTGAAGTTCATCAGCTTGGGGGACAGACAGCACAGTGCCTCCGAGGTCAGGGATGCCATCCTGGCTGAGATGGCATTTTTTTTTCCCTGCTACACCTGGGGCCTGGCATTTTTACGCCTGTGATAATGGCTGGAACCTGGTAGCGGCTCTGGAGCTTGCCAGCCTCCAACACGTTCCATGTTTGGCCCACGTCTAACCTAGTGGTGCAAAGTTTTTTGAAAACATACCCAAATGTACCGAAGCTACTGTTGAAAATGCGGCGCTTGTGCGCCCACTTTTGCAAGTGCACAGGAGTCGCTGCTAGCCTAAAAACACTCTAGCAAGGCCTACATCTGTCCAAACACAGGCTGTTGTCCGTCATTCACACACGCTGAAACCCTACAATACCATATCTTGAGCAGGGTGTGTGAGCTGCACAGACCTTTGATGGAGTTCCATCTACAAAACCCAAGGGTTCCTCAAAGTCAGCTCCCAAAGTTTCTGCACCATGAGTTTCCAGGGGTGGCAGAATTATGGCTAGGGGCAGAGGCATGGATAGGGATGATGTCTAGGGGCAAAAGCAGTGTGGATGTGGAGGCAAGCTAAGCAGGAAAAACTGGGGGTACAAGCTAAGGCATGGACTGGGGTGATGTCTAGGGGCAAAAGCAGTGTGGATGTGGAGGCAAGCTAAGCAGGAAAAACTGGGGGTACAAGCTAAGGCATGGACTGGGGTGATGTCTAGGGGCAAAAGCAGTGTGGATGTGGAGGCAAGCTAAGCAGGAAAAACTGGGGGTACAAGCTAAGGCATGGACTGGGGTGATGTCTAGGGGCAAAAGCAGTGTGGATGTGGAGGCAAGCAAAGCAGGGAAAATGGTGGCTAGAGGCAAAGGGATGTCCATAGGCAGCAAGGGCAAAGATGCAAAACTCTCCCCTGTTTCAAGAATTTTCCTGACTTGTCTCCCCACAAAACATTCCTGGGAGGAGGGCTGAAACACCACCCTCCTCCTCCTCCGCTGTTAGATTGACCCCAGCTACGAGCTGAAAACGCTGCAACACTGGTGTGGGGAGACGTCAGCAGGCTGGGCTGAAGCTCATCAGCTTGGGAAACGGACAGCACACTGCCTCTGAGGTCAGGGATGCCATCCTGGATGAGATGGCAATTTGTTTATCCCCGCTGCCCCTGGGGCCAGGCTTTTTTGTCTTGTTGGAGGGCTCTGGAGCTTGCCAGCCTCCAACACGTTCCATGCCTGGCCCACGTGTTCAATGTAGTGGTGCAATGATTTTTAAAAACATACCCCAAATTAGCTGAGCTAAGGGTGAAAGTGCGGCACTTGGACACCCACTTTCCCAAGTCTACAGTACCTGAAGCTAGCCGCAATACACTCCAGCAAGGCCTACATCTGCCTGAAGCACCTACTGTTGTGCGAGGTCACCACACGCTCTAACCCTAGATACCGTATGTTCAGCAGGGTGTGTGAGCAGCAGAGACCTTTGAAGGAGTACCAGCTACAAAACCCAAGGGTTCCTCAGAGTCAGCTCCCTCACTTTCTGCACCATGAGTTTCCATGGGTGGCAGACTTATGGCTAGAGGCACAGGCATGGATAGGGGTGGTGTGTAGGGGCAAAAGCAGTGTGGATGTGGAGGCAAGCTAAGCAGCAAAAACTGGGGGTACAAGCAGCCGGTGGCATCATCACTGACAAGCACAGCTGTCTGTCAGCTGACAGGCTGACTTTCACCAAAATGAACAGACAATGGATAGACTCATCATATACATGTCAGTTACATGACAAATTTAGTGCAATTTGCAAGTCCAAGATGGGTTGGAGATCTGCGGAGAGGAATCTCACCACCTCTTGCGGGTGCCATCATTTGGAAGGCAAGCCCTGGGCTCAGTGGGTGAGAGCAAGCGCAGGATAATCGTCGTTTGGCCTGGCGGCCACTGCCTCTCCCACTGTTGACAGGGCTGGTGCTGCAGTCCAGACCAGCAGCCAGGACACCTCCACATCTGCCTCTGACACTTTGGGGAGTTCACCCTTATCCTCACCTTTTCCTGCCATTTCTCCTTTTGCCCGCGCCATCATGCGCCTCTTCCCAGCAACTCCCCATCTCCCAAGCCTTTCATTTCATGCTAAAGTACAGTGCAACCCACCCACATGCCCAAGGCTTCAACGGCCTCATCTCAAGAAATCTGGCCCAGGAGATGTTGGAATCCCGGCTGGGGGACACTCTGCCCTTTTTGGGCAGAGTGTCTACTGCGCCACCGCACTGTGCCATCCACACCAGCACTTTCCCCCAAACATGAGGCGGTCCCTAAATTCAGCGCTTAGCCCTAAAGTTCCATGTGACCAGTTACGAATGGACAAGTGCATGCGGACAGGGACGCTACCTTTCAATTTGGGCACAGTGGTTGAATGTAGTTGAGGCTTGGACCGGGTCGCAAAATGTGGTGGCCTGACTTGTCTCCCCACACAACATTCCTGGGAGGAGGGCTGAAACACCACCCTCCTCCGCTGTTAAATTGACCCCAGCTACGAGCTGGAAACGCTGCAACACTGGTGTGGGGAGACGTCAGCGGGCCGTGCTGAAGCTCATCAGCTTGGGGGCCAGACAGCACACTGCCTACAAAGTGAGTCATGCCATCCTCGATGAGACGGCAATGTGGTTTTTGCCACTGCACCTGGGCCCAGGCATGTTGTCATGTGTGATAATGGCCGTAACCTGGGATTGGCTCTGTAGCTTGGCAGCCTGCAACATATTCCATGCCTGGGCCACGTTTTTAACTCATTGCTGCTAATCATTTTAAAAAGGTACCCCAATGTTCCTGAGCTACTGGTGAAAGTGTGGCGCTTGTGCGGATAGTTTTTAAAGTCTATAGTTGCCGCTGCTAGCCTCTATGCACTCCTACAACGCCTGTACCTGCTGGAACAACGGCTGTTGTGCGACGTCTCCACACTGCTGGCACTAAACATATCATGTGTTGAGCAGAGTGTGTGAGCAGCACAGACTTTTGATGTAGTTCCAACTCCAAAACCCTCGGGTTCGTCAAAGTCAACTCCCTCAGTTGCTCAACCATGAGTGGCCATGGGTGGCAGACTTATGTGAAATCCCATCCCATCCATTGCACTGGACACGAAACATTAGCATGCGCTCAGCACAACTTCGGATATGGCAGATGCGTTAAGCAGGGTGCAGGGTACAACACAGACCAGGCCCGAGCACCAGGAACAGGTGTTAGAAATACTGCAGCATCTGCCATTTCCTTCCAATTTTGGGGTTTTGGACCCGCCACCGACTTGTCTGGACCTAAGTGGGGATCATGAGACACAGTTGCCATCAAGGCAAGCTGTGGTCATGTGCGGTTTGCAGTAAGGGGGCAGTGCGCAATTGGAAGAGGAGTTGGTGGATGACGAGGCCACCGACCCCACATGGACAGGGGTGATGTCTAGGGGCTAAAGCAGTGTAGATGTAGAGGGAAGCTAAATCAACAAAAAACCTGGGTAGAAGCAAAGGCATAAACTGGGGTGATGTTTAGGGGCTAAAGCAGAGTAGATGTGGAGGGAAGCTAAGCAGCAAAAACAGTGGGTAGAAGCAAAGGCATGCAAAACTCTACCCTGATGGAAGACTTATTCCTTGGTCTGGAACACGTTAATGGCCCCCCTGGACAAATTACTGCCACTCAGGGGCCTAGTGTCACCAGGAGGGACAAGTATAGGCGCATGTTGTGGGAATACCTGGCCGACACCAGCTCTGTCCTCTCCGATCCCTCTGTGCTCTACAGCCTAAACTTATTTTCTCATCTTTTTTTCTGAACTGCACATCTCTTGCCTGCTTCCTTTGGGATCTTAGAAATGGTGGTCCACTTCCAAAGATGGTAACTTCAATAGACAGTGTAACGGGAGTAGCTGAGGGATCGCTGTCTTAACCACTTTTTGGCACAAAATTAACTTCCAAAGCCAAATATGGTGCAAGTATATGATGCAAGGACACCTACACACCTATCTCTGACACATTGGGGAGTTCACCCTCATGCGCCCTTTTGGCCTGCACCATCATGCGCCTCTTCCCAGCCACTCCACATTTCCCAAGCTTTTCATTGCAGGCAGAAGTACAATACAACCCACCCCCATGCCCAAGCCTGTAACAGCCTCATCGATAAACTGCTGGCCCTGGAGATGTTGGTGTTTGTTTATGCTTCTGGAGACCCAGGCCTTCCGTCAGCAGATGGCAGCTGGGGCACCTCCCTATGCTGGGCCTAGCCGTTACTACTTCTCTTGGTGTGCTGTCTCTGCCTTGCGCCTGCATGTGTCCCATAACATCAGTCGGGCCCAGAGCTCTGCGCTTTGCTGCAAGGTCCACTTGACCACCGACACATGGACAAGCGCCTGTGGTCAGGGATGCTGCAGTGCTTATCTTTAATGACAGGCAGGGTGAATGTGGTGGAGTCTGTTCCCCGGGTGCAAACTGGGGTGGCCTATCTCCTCTCCCAGGCCAAAATTCATGGCAGGAGTAGACTGAAACCCTACAAAGCTGCAACCTCCACCCCAGCTACTAGCGGAAAACACTGTAACACTGGCATGGGGAGATGTCAGCAGGCCGTGCTGAAACTGATCAGCTTGGGGGACAGACAGCACAGTGCCTCCGAGGTCAGGGATGCCATCCTGGCTGAGATGGCATTTTTTTTTCCCTGCTACACCTGGGGCCTGGCATTTTTGCGCCTGTGATAATGGCTGGAACCTGGCAGCAGATCTGGAGCTTGCCAGACTCAAACACGGTCCACGCATGGCCCACGTTTTCCAACTTGTTGGTGCCATGTTTCTTTGAAACCTACACCATTGTGCCTGATATACAGGTCAAAGTGGGGCCATTTTCGTAAGTGAGAACTAGCCTCTGCTAGGCAGAAAACATTCAGAGCACACTCCTCTCATCTTCGCACCGTTGGCTGGCGGAGGAAGACGAGGGGGTTGGAGTGGCATCTGATGTCCCTATCCCACACGAGGCTAGAGGGTGCACTTCAGTGCATCCCATTGCTTCACCACAAATGGTGTGAAGGGGAGTGGAAAATGGAGGAAATGGAGAGTGACCCTTACAGTTGGGGCCAGCAAAGGCATGCCAAGTAACACACTGGCACACATGGCTGACTTCATCTTGGGTTGCTTTTCAACACATATTTCACATCATGAAGAACAAATAATACTGGATTTTTTCAAGCCTCGAACCCCGGTCTAGGTCTAATGTCTGTTCCTTTCTTATATTAGGGGAGAGGGAAAAAAAATTACTTCAGTGATACGTTTAGCGTACATAGACTGACTATTAATGTGTATCCCACTTAGTGTTGTTAGGGTTACACACCGTCACAACCTGGCTAAAGCTTCTATAGCTGTTAATAAAGTCAACATAACTTTACGGTATCCAAAAAGACAGCTGGTACCGACAGAGAGCAAGACAAATGTCACCCAAAGCTGTGAGCTCTGAACACCCACAGTGACTTTGGCGTCATCATCATTATAAGGGAGCGGGTGGTAATAAATAACTTGGCAGTGCCTAAAACCCAAGAAGCTTATACAACTATATTTACATTAAGATACACAAATGAAACTTTTCAGTAGCATGTCATGAGACAAGCTGATAAGCTCTTCCTTTGTGCAGTGCTATTTGAAAGTTAAACGCTGCCTTTATTTTAATTCTGGAGAAGGTGCAGACATTAGATTTAGAACATGTTGTCTTCATTGTCCAAATCCTCTATATAGGTAACGTGTTTTTCGGGCCGAGCTGTCTGGGAACGAGCTGGTGCAGCACTGACAACCTGGGTGAATATGGCAAGAGCCTGAGATGTAGGGTGAATGAATCCCCAAATTATTTGTGGAATTCCCAGTGAGACAATGGCACTGTATACCAGTATTAAAAATTGTGGGTGCACATAACCCCCATATATTCTTTGAATTCCCAGTGAGACAATGGAACTGTATAGCAGTAGCAAAAATTGTGGGTGCACGTAACCCCCATATATTCTTTGAATTCCCAGTCAGACAATGGCACTGTATACCAGTATTAAAAATTGTGAGTGCACATAACCCCCATATATTCTTTGAATTCCCAGTGAGACAATGGAACTGTATAGCAGTATTAAAAATTGTGGGTGCACGTAACCCCCATATATTCTTTGAATTCCCAGTCAGACAATGGCACTGTATACCAGTATTAAAAATTGTGGGTGCACATAACCCCTATATATTCTTTGAATTCCCAGTCAGACAATGGCACTGTATACCAGTATTAAAAATTGTGGGTGCACATAACCCCCATATAGTCTTTGAATTCCCAGTGAGACAATGGAACTGTATAGCAGTAGCAAAAATTGTGGGTGCACGTAACCCCCATATATTCTTTGAATTCCCAGTCAGACAATGGCACTGTATACCAGTATTAAAAATTGTGGGTGCACATAACCCCCATATATTCTTTGAATTCCCAGTCAGACAATGGCACTGTATACCAGTATTAAAAATTGTGGGTGCACATAACCCCCATATATTCTTTGAATTCCCAGTGAGACAATGGAACTGTATAGCAGTAGCAAAAATTGTGGGTGCACGTAACCCCCATATATTCTTTGAATTCCCAGTCAGACAATGGCACTGTATACCAGTATTAAAAATTGTGGGTGCACATAACCCCATATATTCTTTGAATTCCCAGTCAGACAATGGCACTGTATACCAGTATTAAAAATTGTGGGTGCACATAACCCCCATATATTCTTTGAATTCCCAGTGAGACAATGGAACTGTATAGCAGTATTAAAAATTGTGGGTGCACGTAACCCCCATATATTCTTTGAATTCCCAGTCAGACAATGGCACTGTATACCAGTATTAAAAATTGTGGGTGCACATAACCCCCATATATTCTTTGAATTCCCAGTGAGACAATGGAACTGTATAGCAGTAGCAAAAATTGTGGGTGCACGTAACCCCCATATATTCTTTGAATTCCCAGTCAGACAATGGCACTGTATACCAGTATTAAAAATTGTAGGTGCACATAACCCCCATATATTCTTTGAATTCCCAGTCAGACAATGGCACTGTATACCAGTATTAAAAATTGTGGGTGCACATAACCCCCATATATTCTTTGAATTCCCAGTGAGACAATGGAACTGTATAGCAGTAGCAAAAATTGTGGGTGCACGTAACCCCCATATATTCTTTGAATTCCCAGTCAGACAATGGCACTGTATACCAGTATTAAAAATTGTGGGTGCACATAACCCCCATATATTCTTTGAATTCCCAGTCAGACAATGGCACTGTATACCAGTATTAAAAATTGTGGGTGCACATAACCCCCATATATTCTTTGAATTCCCAGTGAGACAATGGAACTGTATAGCAGTAGCAAAAATTGTGGGTGCACGTAACCCCCATATATTCTTTGAATTCCCAGTCAGACAATGGCACTGTATACCAGTATTAAAAATTGTGGGTGCACATAACCCCCATATATTCTTTGAATTCCCAGTCAGACAATGGCACTGTATACCAGTATTAAAAATTGTGGGTGCACATAACCCCCATATATTCTTTGAATTCCCAGTGAGACAATGGAACTGTATAGCAGTAGCAAAAATTGTGGGTGCACGTAACCCCCATATATTCTTTGAATTCCCAGTCAGACAATGGCACTGTATACCAGTATTAAAAATTGTGGGTGCACATAACCCCCATATATTCTTTGAATTCCCAGTCAGACAATGGCACTGTATACCAGTATTAAAAATTGTGGGTGCACATAACCCCCATATATTCTTTGAATTCCCAGTGAGACAATGGAACTGTATAGCAGTAGCAAAAATTGTGGGTGCACGTAACCCCCATATATTCTTTGAATTCCCAGTCAGACAATGGCACTGTATACCAGTATTAAAAATTGTGGGTGCACATAACCCCCATATATTCTTTGAATTCCCAGTCAGACAATGGCACTGTATACCAGTATTAAAAATTGTGGGTGCACATAACCCCCATATATTCTTTGAATTCCCAGTGAGACAATGGAACTGTATAGCAGTAGCAAAAATTGTGGGTGCACGTAACCCCCATATATTCTTTGAATTCCCAGTCAGACAATGGCACTGTATACCAGTATTAAAAATTGTGGGTGCACATAACCCCCATATATTCTTTGAATTCCCAGTGAGACAATGGCACTGTATAGCAGTAGCAAAAATTGTGGGTGCACGTCACCCCAATATATTCTTTGAATTCCCAGTCAGACAATGGCACTGTATACCAGTATTAAAAATTGTGGGTGCACATAACCCCCATATATTCTTTGAATTCCCAGTCAGACAATGGCACTGTATACCAGTATTAAAAATTGTGGGTGCACATAACCCCCATATATTCTTTGAATTCCCAGTGAGACAATGGAACTGTATAGCAGTAGCAAAAATTGTGGGTGCACGTAACCCCCATATATTCTTTGAATTCCCAGTCAGACAATGGCACTGTATACCAGTATTAAAAATTGTGGGTGCACATAACCCCCATATATTCTTTGAATTCCCAGTCAGACAATGGCACTGTATACCAGTATTAAAAATTGTGGGTGCACATAACCCCCATATATTCTTTGAATTCCCAGTGAGACAATGGAACTGTATAGCAGTATTAAAAATTGTGGGTGCACGTAACCCCCATATATTCTTTGAATTCCCAGTCAGACAATGGCACTGTATACCAGTATTAAAAATTGTGGGTGCACATAACCCCCATATATTCTTTGAATTCCCAGTCAGACAATGGCACTATATACCAGTATTAAAAATTGTGGGTGCACATAACCCCAATATATTCTTTGAATTCCCAGTCAGACAATGGCACTGTATACCAGTATTAAAAATTGTGGGTGCACATAACCCCCATATATTCTTTGAATTCCCAGTGAGACAATGGAACTGTATAGCAGTAGCAAAAATTGTGGGTGCACGTAACCCCCATATATTCTTTGAATTCCCAGTCAGACAATGGCACTATATACCAGTATTAAAAATTGTGGGTGCACGTAACCCCCATATATTCTTTGAATTCCCAGTCAGACAATGGCACTGTATACCAGTAGTAAAAATTGTGGGTGCACATAACCCCAATATATTCTTTGAATTCCCAGTCAGACAATGGCACTGTATACCAGTATTAAAAATTGTGGGTGCACATAACCCCCATATATTCTTTAAATTCCCAGTCAGACAATGGCACTGTATACCAGTATTAAAAATTGTGGGTGCACATAACCCCCATATATTCTTTGAATTCCCAGTGAGACAATGGAACTGTATAGCAGTAGCAAAAATTGTGGGTGCACGTAACCCCCATATATTCTTTGAATTCCCAGTCAGACAATGGCACTGTATACCAGTATTAAAAATTGTGGGTGCACATAACCCCCATATATTCTTTGAATTCCCAGTGAGACAATGGAACTGTATAGCAGTATTAAAAATTGTGGGTGCACGTAACCCCCATATATTCTTTGAATTCCCAGTCAGACAATGGCACTGTATACCAGTATTAAAAATTGTGGGTGCACATAACCCCCATATATTCTTTGAATTCCCAGTCAGACAATGGCACTGTATACCAGTATTAAAAATTGTGGGTGCACATAACCCCCATATATTCTTTGAATTCCCAGTGAGACAATGGAACTGTATAGCAGTATTAAAAATTGTGGGTGCACGTAACCCCCATATATTCTTTGAATTCCCAGTCAGACAATGGCACTGTATACCAGTATTAAAAATTGTGGGTGCACATAACCCCCATATATTCTTTGAATTCCCAGTCAGACAATGGCACTATATACCAGTAGTAAAAATTGTGGGTGCACATAACCCCAATATATTCTTTGAATTCCCAGTGAGACAATGGCACTGTATACCAGTATTAAAAATTGTGGGTGCACATAACCCCCATATATTCTTTGAATTCCCAGTCAGACAATGGCACTGTATACCAGTATTAAAAATTGTGGGTGCACATAACCCCCATATATTCTTTGAATTCCCAGTGAGACAATGGAACTGTATAGCAGTAGCAAAAATTGTGGGTGTACGTAACCCCCATATATTCTTTGAATTCCCAGTCAGACAATGGCACTGTATACCAGTATTAAAAATTGTGGGTGCACATAACCCCCATATATTCTTTGAATTCCCAGTCAGACAATGGCACTATATACCAGTATTAAAAATTGTGGGTGCACATAACCCCAATATATTCTTTGAATTCCCAGTCAGACAATGGCACTGTATACCAGTATTAAAAATTGTGGGTGCACATAACCCCCATATATTCTTTGAATTCCCAGTGAGACAATGGCACTGTATAGCAGTAGCAAAAATTGTGGGTGCACGTCACCCCAATATATTCTTTGAATTCCCAGTCAGACAATGGCACTGTATACCAGTAGTAAAAATTGTGGGTGCACATAACCCCCATATATTCTTTGAATTCCCAGTCAGACAATGGCACTGTATACCAGTATTAAAAATTGTGGGTGCACATAACCCCCATATATTCTTTGAATTCCCAGTGAGACAATGGAACTGTATAGCAGTAGCAAAAATTGTGGGTGCACGTAACCCCCATATATTCTTTGAATTCCCAGTCAGACAATGGCACTATATACCAGTATTAAAAATTGTGGGTGCACATAACCCCCATATATTCTTTGAATTCCCAGTCAGACAATGGCACTGTATAGCAGTAGTAAAAATTGTGGGTGCACATAACCCCAATATATTCTTTGAATTCCCAGTCAGACAATGGCACTGTATACCAGTATTAAAAATTGTGGGTGCACATAACCCCCATATATTTTTTGAATTCCCAGTCAGACAATGGCACTGTATACCAGTATTAAAAATTGTGGGTGCACATAACCCCCATATATTCTTTGAATTCCCAGTGAGACAATGGAACTGTATAGCAGTATTAAAAATTGTGGGTGCACGTCACCCCAATATATTCTTTGAATTCCCAGTCAGACAATGGCACTATATACCAGTAGCAAAAATTGTGGGTGTATATAGCCCCAATTCTATTGCTAGGGGACTTGCAGGGTATTTCTGAGGTGAAGGTGGGGGGGCACACCGTTGGAACGGGGATTTGGGGTGTATATATGGGGTATACGGGAATACACTGTCAGTGTGTTCCATTCAGGATCCTGGGAACGCTGGGTTGCGGCGATTGAGCCCGTCAGTGCCACGTTACACTGACAAGCTTCTCCCTGGAATTGAAGTTATATGTAAGCCCAATATATTCTTTGAATTCCCAGTGAGACAATGGCACTATATGGCAGTAGCAAAAATAGTGGGTGTATATAGCCCCAATCCTATTGCTAGGGGACTTGCAGGGTATTTCTGGGGTGAAGGTGGGGGGGCACACCGTTGGAACGGGTATCGGGGGTATATATCGGGTATACGGGAATACACTGACAGTGTATTCCATTCAGGATCCTGGGAAAGCTGGGTTGCGGCGATTGAGCCCGTCAGTGCCACGTTACACTGACAAGCTTCTCCCTGGAATTTAGCTCTTATAAGAGCTGTTGGTTGTCTTCTCCTTCCTATCCTAGCCTGTCCCTGCCTACCCAGAATCTAACCCCTAGCTAACTGGACGGAAACCTCCGTCCTCGGTGAATTGCAAGCTCAGAATGACGCGAAGCTGGGCGTCGCTGTTCTTTTAAATTAGAGGTCACATGTTTTCGGCAGCCAATGGGTTTTGCCTACTTTTTTCAACGTCACCGGTGTCGTAGTTCCTGTCCCACCTACCCTGCGCTGTTATTGGAGCAAAAAAGGCGCCAGGGAAGGTGGGAGGGGAATCGAGTAATGGCGCACTTTACCACGCGGTGTTCGATTCGATTCGAACATGCCGAACAGCCTAATATCCGATCGAACATGAGTTCGATAGAACACTGTTCGCTCATCTCTAATGGTGACCCATTGACAATGAAAATGAGTGAATGATCCCCTAAAGCACAATGGATTTGTCTATTAAAGGGATTCTATCATTAGAATATCTTTTTTAAACTAAATACACGTAGGAATAGCCTTATGAAAGGCTATTCTTCTCGTACCATTATTATTCTGATCTGTCCTTCCTGAGAAATTTCTTCTTTCTTCCTTATGTAAATGAGTTTTCTCGCAGCACTGGGGGCATTCCCCTATACTGAACCAGCACTGGGTGCGTCCCCAGTGCTGCTTGAAAATTCTACAGTGACGGCCTCTGTCTTCGTCTCTGCCTCCCACCTCTTCTCTCGCGCTCCTCTTCTTCTTCTTGAAAAAGCGCCGGCTGCGCATGTCTGTCAGCCATTTTTCCTGTGGCCAGACGGGAGAGGAGCGCGGGAGAAGTCACTTGAATAGGAGTTAAACTGCAGCCACTACACATAGCTATCTGCCTTCCTTCTAACAACAGCTGATCAGTAGGGGTGTCTGATATCAAAGATAAGACAAATGATAATTTTTAGAAAATCCCTTTAACAATCAGTATAATGGCTCCTTGCATGTCATGGTTAGGAAATATAATCTTTTTCACCCCTTTTATGATTGAAAAGTGGATTACATCATGACACAGAAGAGTAATATTATCAAACAAAATATTTGCTCACTTCCTTCTGTTGAGATCTAGTCTGAAAAATTTATTAAAAATACTGTATGTGCATGAGAATACAGCAGATCTGAACATGGTGTTCAAGGGCATAAATCTGACCTGAAACATTAGCTTTCAGAATGTAAGTAAAAATACATACGAAATATAAGAAACCCTAAACATTTGTCAGGTCCAGAATATCAGAACGGCAGAACATTTGTGTATCTGCTTAAAAATACACAGCAGAAAAAAAAAAAAAGAAAATGTGACTGTAAACTCTAATACTGTAATACTATATACTTACAGTCAGTCCTGACTCTTACCTGTAAATGTATAAGTAAATGATAATCCATATCAATGCTTTCTGCCATTGTCTTTCATGGTACCATACTTATTCATATAACTGAAAAGATGAAAGATCTAGCAAAGGAGTAAACCTGAGAATTTAGGATTGGCACTTTTGGGATGCTAGCTTATTACAATGCTATGGTTCTGCTAAATATTAGCTGATCCTAAGATGTGCTAATGCTGGGAGCCCCAATGATTTGCTAAGAAACTAGCTAGCAGATGTTTAATTTCCTTCCGGTACCATCGGAGGAGACATGAGGCCCATTCAGATCTGTGAGCCATCTATATAGTGCATACTGTAGCTATTGTGTATGTATTTGTTCTCTGCTCCATCTTATTAAAGGAAGCCCTGAATTATCCCCTCTATAGGCTTATAATACCCGGATGGGGTATTTTCAGAATAGGTTTTCTAAACCAGGAACACAACTCATGCGTGCAAAATAAAATTCAAGGCAATAAGTGACAATTTATGTTTCAGTGCAAATTAAATCGGAAAAGGACTTTTATTTTATTTTTCTAATGGTCCAATTTTGGAAAGATGGTAATAATATTACTTTAGAAATGAGTATCACGTCAGAGGAAGTATAAAACAGTATACGTTTTCTAAAGCTGGAAATTAAAGCTATAATACTGACTGCTTCATCTACTTTAAGAGCCAATTATAGCCTCCTGCCACTACTTTTTAAAGGTTGCATCAAATTGATTTTATTCCATATTTTCTATGTGTAATATGCTCTCACTGGAATGCAGATGACTGTACAGTTACCTCAAAAAGTGCAAAATACATTGAGTATTGCATAGCGTTTAATGTTTTTTTTTATTGATTTCCCTGCATTTTCACTATTTGGAGCATCTTCCTCTAAGAGTCTTTTGGGTGTTAAATCCATTTAGTTCATTAAGCAGTTTTATCTTATCATTAATAGAGATGAGCGAACAGTGTTCTATCGAACTCATGTTCGATCGGATATTAGGCTGTTCGGCATGTTCGAATCGAATCGAACACCGCGTGGTAAAGTGCGCCATTACTCGATTCCCCTCCCACCTTCCCTGGCGCCTTTTTTGCTCCAATAACAGCGCTGGGTAGGTGGGACAGGAACTACGACACCGGTGACGTTGAAAAAAGTAGGCAAAACCCATTGGCTGCCGAAAACATGTGACCTCTAATTTAAAAGAACAGCGACGCCCAGCTTCGCGTCATTCTGAGCTTGCAATTCACCGAGGACGGAGGTTTCCGTCCAGCTAGCTAGGGCTTAGATTCTGGGTAGGCAGGGACAGGCTAGGATAGGAAGGAGAAGACAACCAACAGCTCTTGTAAGAGCTAAATTCCAGGGAGAAGCTTGTCAGTGTAACGTGGCACTGACGGGCTCAATCGCCGCAACCCAGCTTTCCCAGGATCCTGAATGGAATACACTGTCAGTGTATTCCCGTATACCCGATATATACCCCGATACCCGTTCCAACGGTGTGCCCCCCCACCTTCACCCCAGAAATACCCTGCAAGTCCCCTAGCAATAGAATTGGGGCTATATACACCCACAATTTTTACTACTGGTATACAGTGCCATTGTCTGACTGGGAATTCAAAGAATATATTGGGAATACAAATACCCTCATTTCTTGCTACTGCCATATAGTGCCAGTTTCTGACTGGTAATTCAAAGAATATATTGGGGTTACGTGCACCCACAATTTTTACTACTGGTATACAGTGCCATTGTCTGACTGGGAATTCAAAGAATATATTGGGAATACAAATACCCTCATTTCTTGCTACTGCCATATAGTGCCAGTGTCTGACTGGGAATTCAAAGAATATATTGGGGTTACGTGCACCCACAATTTTTACTACTGGTATACAGTGCCATTGTCTGACTGGGAATTCAAAGAGTATATTGGGAATACAAATACCCTCATTTCTTGCTACTGCCATATAGTGCCAGTTTCTGACTGGTAATTCAAAGAATATATTGGGGTTACGTGCACCCACAATTTTTACTACTGGTATACAGTGCCATTGTCTGACTGGGAATTCAAAGAGTATATTGGGAATACAAATACCCTCATTTCTTGCTACTGCCATATAGTGCCAGTTTCTGACTGGGAATTCAAAGAATATATTGGGGTTACGTGCACCCACAATTTTTACTACTGGTATACAGTGCCATTGTCTGACTGGGAATTCAAAGAATATATTGGGGTTATAAATACCCTCATTTCTTGCTACTGCCATATAGTGCCAGTTTCTGACTGGTAATTCAAAGAATATATTGGGGTTACGTGCACCCACAATTTTTACTACTGGTATACAGTGCCATTGTCTGACTGGGAATTCAAAGAATATATTGGGGTTATAAATACCCTCATTTCTTGCTACTGCCATATAGTGCCAGTTTCTCACTGGTAATTCAAAGAATATATTGGGGTTACGTGCACCCACAATTTTTACTACTGGTATACAGTGCCATTGTCTGACTGGGAATTCAAAGAGTATATTGGGAATACAAATACCCTCATTTCTTGCTACTGCCATATAGTGCCAGTTTCTGACTGGGAATTCAAAGAATATATTGGGGTTACGTGCACCCACAATTTTTACTACTGGTATACAGTGCCATTGTCTGACTGGGAATTCAAAGAGTATATTGGGAATACAAATACCCTCATTTCTTGCTACTGCCATATAGTGCCAGTTTCTGACTGGGAATTCAAAGAATATATTGGGGTTACGTGCACCCACAATTTTTACTACTGGTATACAGTGCCATTGTCTGACTGGGAATTCAAAGAATATATTGGGGTTATAAATACCCTCATTTCTTGCTACTGCCATATAGTGCCAGTTTCTGACTGGTAATTCAAAGAATATATTGGGGTTACGTGCACCCACAATTTTTACTACTGGTATACAGTGCCATTGTCTGACTGGGAATTCAAAGAGTATATTGGGAATACAAATACCCTCATTTCTTGCTACTGCCATATAGTGCCAGTTTCTGACTGGGAATTCAAAGAATATATTGGGGTTACGTGCACCCACAATTTTTACTACTGGTATACAGTGCCATTGTCTGACTGGGAATTCAAAGAATATATTGGGGTTATAAATACCCTCATTTCTTGCTACTGCCATATAGTGCCAGTTTCTGACTGGTAATTCAAAGAATATATTGGGGTTACGTGCACCCACAATTTTTACTACTGGTATACAGTGCCATTGTCTGACTGGGAATTCAAAGAGTATATTGGGAATACAAATACCCTCATTTCTTGCTACTGCCATATAGTGCCAGTTTCTGACTGGGAATTCAAAGAATATATTGGGGTTACGTGCACCCACAATTTTTACTACTGGTATACAGTGCCATTGTCTGACTGGGAATTCAAAGAATATATTGGGGTTATAAATACCCTCATTTCTTGCTACTGCCATATAGTGCCAGTTTCTGACTGGGAATTCAAAGAATATATTGGGGTTACGTGCACCCACAATTTTTACTACTGGTATACAGTGCCATTGTCTGACTGGGAATTCAAAGAGTATATTGGGAATACAAATACCCTCATTTCTTGCTACTGCCATATAGTGCCAGTTTCTGACTGGGAATTCAAAGAATATATTGGGGTTACGTGCACCCACAATTTTTACTACTGGTATACAGTGCCATTGTCTGACTGGGAATTCAAAGAATATATTGGGGTTATAAATACCCTCATTTCTTGCTACTGCCATATAGTGCCAGTTTCTGACTGGGAATTCAAAGAATATATTGGGGTTACGTGCACCCACAATTTTTACTACTGGTATACAGTGCCATTGTCTGACTGGGAATTCAAAGAGTATATTGGGAATACAAATACCCTCATTTCTTGCTACTGCCATATAGTGCCAGTTTCTGACTGGGAATTCAAAGAATATATTGGGGTTACGTGCACCCACAATTTTTACTACTGGTATACAGTGCCATTGTCTGACTGGGAATTCAAAGAATATATTGGGGTTATAAATACCCTCATTTCTTGCTACTGCCATATAGTGCCAGTTTCTGACTGGGAATTCAAAGAATATATTGGGGTTACGTGCACCCACAATTTTTACTACTGGTATACAGTGCCATTGTCTGACTGGGAATTCAAAGAGTATATTGGGAATACAAATACCCTCATTTCTTGCTACTGCCATATAGTGCCAGTTTCTGACTGGGAATTCAAAGAATATATTGGGGTTACGTGCACCCACAATTTTTACTACTGGTATACAGTGCCATTGTCTGACTGGGAATTCAAAGAATATATTGGGGTTATAAATACCCTCATTTCTTGCTACTGCCATATAGTGCCAGTTTCTGACTGGTAATTCAAAGAATATATTGGGGTTACGTGCACCCACAATTTTTACTACTGGTATACAGTGCCATTGTCTGACTGGGAATTCAAAGAGTATATTGGGAATACAAATACCCTCATTTCTTGCTACTGCCATATAGTGCCAGTTTCTGACTGGGAATTCAAAGAATATATTGGGGTTACGTGCACCCACAATTTTTACTACTGGTATACAGTGCCATTGTCTGACTGGGAATTCAAAGAATATATTGGGGTTATAAATACCCTCATTTCTTGCTACTGCCATATAGTGCCAGTTTCTGACTGGTAATTCAAAGAATATATTGGGGTTACGTGCACCCACAATTTTTACTACTGGTATACAGTGCCATTGTCTGACTGGGAATTCAAAGAATATATTGGGGTTATAAATACCCTCATTTCTTGCTACTGCCATATAGTGCCAGTTTCTGACTGGTAATTCAAAGAATATATTGGGGTTACGTGCACCCACAATTTTTACTACTGGTATACAGTGCCATTGTCTGACTGGGAATTCAAAGAATATATTGGGGTTATAAATACCCTCATTTCTTGCTACTGCCATATAGTGCCAGTTTCTGACTGGTAATTCAAAGAATATATTGGGGTTACGTGCACCCACAATTTTTACTACTGGTATACAGTGCCATTGTCTGACTGGGAATTCAAAGAATATATTGGGAATACAAATACCCTCATTTCTTGCTACTGCCATATAGTGCCAGTGTCTGACTGGGAATTCAAAGAATATATTGGGGTTACGTGCACCCACAATTTTTACTACTGGTATACAGTGCCATTGTCTGACTGGGAATTCAAAGAGTATATTGGGAATACAAATACCCTCATTTCTTGCTACTGCCATATAGTGCCAGTTTCTGACTGGGAATTCAAAGAATATATTGGGGTTACGTGCACCCACAATTTTTACTACTGGTATACAGTGCCATTGTCTGACTGGGAATTCAAAGAATATATTGGCGTTATAAATACCCTCATTTCTTGCTACTGCCATATAGTGCCAGTTTCTGACTGGTAATTCAAAGAATATATTGGGGTTACGTGCACCCACAATTTTTACTACTGGTATACAGTGCCATTGTCTGACTGGGAATTCAAAGAGTATATTGGGAATACAAATACCCTCATTTCTTGCTACTGCCATATAGTGCCAGTTTCTGACTGGGAATTCAAAGAATATATTGGGGTTACGTGCACCCACAATTTTTACTACTGTTATACAGTGCCATTGTCTGACTGGGAATTCAAAGAGTATATTGGGAATACAAATACCCTCATTTCTTGCTACTGCCATATAGTGCCAGTTTCTGACTGGGAATTCAAAGAATATATTGGGGTTACGTGCACCCACAATTTTTACTACTGGTATACAGTGCCAATTTCTAACTAGGAATTCAAAATGCGCAAGGCTCCCGGAAAGGGACGTGGACGAGGCCGTGGGCGAGGTCGGGGGAATGGTTCTGGGGAGCAAGGTAGCAGTGAAGCCACAGGGCGTCCCGTGCCTACTCCTGTGGGGCAGCAAGCATTGCGCCACTCCACAGTGCCAGGGTTGCTTGCCACATTAACTAAACTGCAGGGTACAAACCTTAGTAGGCCCGAGAACCAGGAACAGGTCTTGCAATGGCTGTCAGAGAACGCTTACAGCACATTGTCCAGCAGCCAGTCAGACTCTGCCTCCTCTCCTCCTATTACCCAACAGTCTTGTCTTCCTTCCTCCCAAAATTCCGAAGCTTTACAGAACAATAACCCAAACTGTCCCTGCTCCCCAGAGCTGTTCTCCGCTCCTTTCATTGTCCCTCAACCTGCCTCTCCACGTCACGATTCCACGAACCTAACAGAGGAGCATCTGTATCCAGATGCTCAAACACTAGAGTCTCCTCCATCTCCGTTCGATTTGGTGGTGGATGACCAGCAACCCACCCTCATCGACGATGATGTGACGCAGTTGCCGTCAGGGCATCCAGTTGACCGGCGCATTGTGCGGGAGGAGGAGATGAGACAGGAGTTGGAAGAGGAAGTGGTGGATGATGAGGACACTGACCCGACCTGGACAGGGGGGATGTCAAGCGGGGAAAGTAGTGTGGATGTTGAGGCAGGTGCAGCACCAAAAAGGGTAGCTAGAGGCAGAGGCAGAGGTCAGCAGCTTAGGCGAAGCCAGGCCACACCCGGAATCTCCCAAGATGTTCCAGTTCGTACCCAGCCCCGAAAAACTCCCACCTCGAGGGCACGTTTCTCGAAGGTGTGGAGTTTTTTCAAGGAATGCGCCGAGGACAGATATAGTGTTGTCTGCACAATTTGCCTCTCGAAATTGATTAGGGGCTCTGAGAAGAGCAACCTGTCCACCACTTCAATGCGCCGTCATTTGGAATCCAAGCACTGGAATCAGTGGCAGGCAGCAACGGCAGGACAAAGGCCGACTGCCGTTCACGCCACTGCCACTGCCTCTGCCTCTGCCTCTGCCACTGCCACTGCTGACTGTGCTGGCGATGCACTCCAGAGGACGAGCCAGGACACCACTTCATCTGCCTCCGCCACTTTGTTGACTTCTACCTCATCCTCCCCTGGTCCTGTCTTATCTCCTTCTCCTGCACCATCAAAGGCACCATCAGGCGTTTCTTTACAACAACCCACCATCTCTCAGACATTGGAGCGGCGGCAGAAATACACTGCTAACCACCCACACGCGCAAGCCTTGAACGCCAACATCGCTAAACTGCTGGCCCAGGAGATGTTGGCGTTCCGGCTTGTTGAAACTCCCGCCTTCCTGGACCTGATGGCAACTGCGGCACCTCGCTATGCCGTCCCTAGCCGTCACTACTTCTCCCGGTGTGCCGTCCCCGCCTTGCACCAGCACGTGTCACTCAACATCAGGCGGGCCCTTAGTTCCGCGCTTTGCACAAAGGTCCACTTGACCACCGACGCGTGGACAAGTGCATGCGGACAGGGACGCTACATTTCACTGACGGCACACTGGGTGAATGTAGTTGAGGCTGGGACTGCTTCCCAAACTGGCCCGGTGTACCTCGTCTCCCCGCCTAACATTCCTGGCAGGGACACGAGAAGAACACCCCCCTCCTCCTCCTCCTCTACCGCCTCCTCCTCCGCCACCGCCTCCTCCTCCGCCACCGCCTCCTCCTCCGCTGTTAGATTGACCCCAGCTACGAGTTGGAAACGTTGCAGCACTGGCGTTGGTAGACGTCAGCAGGCTGTGCTGAAGCTGATCAGCTTGGGGGACAGACAGCACACTGCCTCCGAGGTGAGGGATGCCCTCCTCGATGAGACGGCAATATGGTTTGAGCCGCTGCACCTGGGCCCAGGCATGGTCGTTTGTGATAACGGCCGGAACCTGGTAGCAGCTCTGGAGCTTGCCGGACTCCAACATGTTCCATGCCTGGCCCACGTCTTCAACCTAGTGGTGCAACGTTTCCTAAAGAGCTACCCCAATGTTCCAGAGCTACTGGTGAAAGTGCGGCGCATGTGCGCCCACTTTCGCAAGTCGACAGTAGCCGCTGCTAGCTTAAAATCTCTCCAGCAACGCCTGCATGTGCCACAACACCGGCTTTTGTGCGACGTCCCCACACGCTGGAACTCAACGTTTCAGATGTTGAATAGAGTGGTTGAGCAGCAGAGACCTTTGATGGAATACCAGCTACAAAACCCTAGGGTGCCACAAAGTCAGCTGCCTCAGTTTCACATCCATGAGTGGCCATGGATGAGAGACCTTTGTGACATCCTACGGGTCTTTGAGGAGTCCACAAGGAGGGTGAGCTCTGAGGATGCGATGGTGAGCCTTACAATCCCGCTCTTGTGTGTTCTGAGAGAATCCCTGATTGACATCAGGGATAACTCAGATCACACAGAGGAGTTAGGGATAGCATCCGATCCGTCACAGCTGGAGAGTAGGTCCACACATCTGTCCGCTTCACTGCGTTTAATGGAGGAGGAGGAGGAGGAGGAGGAGGAAGAAGAGTTGTCCGATGATGTGATGGTGATACAGGAGGCTTCCGGGCAACTTCGAATCGTCCCATTGTTGCAGCGCGGATGGGTAGACATGGAGGATGAGGAGGAAATGGAGATTGAACTTTCCGGTGGGGCCAGAGGAGTCATGCCAACTAACACTGTGGCAGACATGGCTGAGTTCATGTTGGGGTGCTTTACAACCGACAAGCGTATTGTCAAAATCATGGAGGACAACCAGTACTGGATCTTTGCTATCCTTGACCCCCGGTATAAAAACAACATCTCGTCTTTTATTCCGGTAGAGGGGAGGGCCAATCGCATCAATGCTTGCCACAGGCAATTGGTGCAGAATATGATGGAGATGTTTCCAGCATGTGACGTTGGCGGCAGGGAGGGCAGTTCCTCCAGTAGGCAACCAAGTTCTCACCGGTCCACACAAACGAGGGGCACACTGTCTAAGGTCTGGGACACCTTGATGGCACCCCCTCGCCAAAGTGCCGCCACGGAGGGTCCTAGTGTCACCAGGCGTGAGAAGTATAGGCGCATGTTGCGGGAATACCTTTCCGACCACAGCCCTGTCCTCTCCGACCCCTCTGCGCCCTACACGTATTGGGTGTCGAAGTTGGACCTGTGGCTTGAACTTGCCCTATATGCCTTGGAGGTGCTGTCCTGTCCTGCCGCCAGCGTCCTATCTGAGAGGGTGTTCAGTGCAGCCGGTGGCATCATCACTGACAAGCGCACCCGTCTGTCAGCTGAGAGTGCCGCCCGGCTCACTTTGATAAAAATGAACCACCACTGGGTAGAGCCGTCATTTTTGTGCCCACCTGTGTAAAGCACCCCAACATGAAATTCCATGTCTGTACTCAACCTCTCCAATTCCTCCGCATCCTCATACTCATCCACCATAAGCGTTGCACAATTCTGCTAATACTAGGCTCCCTCCACCCTGATTTCCCCCAACTCTGCTGGTTAGAGGCTCCCTCCACCCTGATTTCCACCAACTCTGCTGGTTAGAGGCTCCCTCCACCATGAATTTGCCCAAACTGGGCTGTTTAGAGGCTCCCTCCACCATGAATTGGTCCAAACTGGGGTGGTTAGAGGCTCCCTCCACCATGAATTGGTCCAAACTGGGGTGGTTAGAGGCTCCCTCCACCATTAATTGGTCCAAACTGGGCTGGTTAGAGGCTCCCTCCACAATTAATTGGTCCAAACTGGGCTAATTAGAGGCTCCCTCCACCATGAATTGGTCCAAACTGGGTTTTTTAGAGGCTCCCTCCACCATTAATTGGTCCAAACTGGGCTGGTTAGAGGCTCCCTCCACAATTAATTGGTCCAAACTGGGCTAATTAGAGGCTCCCTCCACCATGAATTGGTCCAAACTGGGTTTTTTAGAGGCTCCCTCCACCATGAATTTGCCCAAACTGGGCTGTTTAGAGGCTCCCTCCACCATGAATTGGTCCAAACTGGGCTGGTTAGAGGCTCCCTCCACCATGAATTTCCCAAAACTTGGCTGTTTAGAGGCTCCCTCCACCATGAATTTGCCCAAACTGGGCTGTTTAGAGGCTCCCTCCACCATTAATTGGTCCAAACTGGGCTGGTTAGAGGCTCCCTCCACCATGAATTTGCCCAAACTGGGGTGGTTAGAGGCTCCCTCCACCATTAATTGGTCCAAACTGGGCTGGTTAGAGGCTCCCTCCACCATGAATTTCCCAAAACTTGGCTGTTTAGAGGCTCCCTCCACCATTAATTGGTCCAAACTGGGCTGGTTAGAGGCTCCCTCCACCATGAATTTGCCCAAACTGGGCTGTTTAGAGGCTCCCTCCACCATTAATTGGTCCAAACTGGGCTGGTTAGAGGCTCCCTCCACCATGAATTTGCCCAAACTGGGCTGTTTAGAGGCTCCCTCCACCATGAATTGGTCCAAACTGGGGTGGTTAGAGGCTCCCTCCACCATGAATTGGTCCAAACTGGGGTGGTTAGAGGCTCCCTCCACCATTAATTGGTCCAAACTGGGCTGGTTAAAGGCTCCCTCCACAATTAATTGGTCCAAACTGGGCTAATTAGAGGCTCCCTCCACCATGAATTGGTCCAAACTGGGTTTTTTAGAGGCTCCCTCCACCATTAATTGGTCCAAACTGGGCTGGTTAGAGGCTCCCTCCACAATTAATTGGTCCAAACTGGGCTAATTAGAGGCTCCCTCCACCATGAATTGGTCCAAACTGGGTTTTTTAGAGGCTCCCTCCACCATGAATTTGCCCAAACTGGGCTGTTTAGAGGCTCCCTCCACCATGAATTGGTCCAAACTGGGCTGGTTAGAGGCTCCCTCCACCATGAATTTCCCAAAACTTGGCTGTTTAGAGGCTCCCTCCACCATTAATTGGTCCAAACTGGGCTGGTTAGAGGCTCCCTCCACCATTAATTGGTCCAAACTGGGCTGGTTAGAGGCTCCCTCCACCATTAATTGGTCCAAACTGGGCTGGTTAGAGGCTCCCTCCACCATGAATTTCCCAAAACTTGGCTGTTTAGAGGCTCCCTCCACCATTAATTGGTCCAAACTGGGCTGGTTAGAGGCTCCCTCCACCATGAATTTGCCCAAACTGGGCTGTTTAGAGGCTCCCTCCACCATGAATTTGCCCAAACTGGGCTGTTTAGAGGCTCCCTCCACCATGAATTGGTCCAAACTGGGCTGGTTAGAGGCTCCCTCCACCATGAATTTCCCAAAACTTGGCTGTTTAGAGGCTCCCTCCACCATTAATTGGTCCAAACTGGGCTGGTTAGAGGCTCCCTCCACCATGAATTTGCCCAAACTGGGGTGGTTAGAGGCTCCCTCCACCATTAATTGGTCCAAACTGGGCTGGTTAGAGGCTCCCTCCACAATTAATTGGTCCAAACTGGGCTAATTAGAGGCTCCCTCCACCATGAATTGGTCCAAACTGGGTTTTTTAGAGGCTCCCTCCACCATGAATTTCCCAAAACTTGGCTGTTTAGAGGCTCCCTCCACCATGAATTGGTCCAAACTGGGCTGGTTAGAGGCTCCCTCCACCATGAATTTCCCAAAACTTGGCTGTTTAGAGGCTCCCTCCACCATTAATTGGTCCAAACTGGGCTGGTTAGAGGCTCCCTCCACCATGAA
This sequence comes from Leptodactylus fuscus, assembly GCF_031893055.1. NCBI lineage: Eukaryota > Metazoa > Chordata > Amphibia > Anura > Leptodactylidae > Leptodactylus > Leptodactylus fuscus. The sequence continues at coordinate 45,236,544 of NC_134272.1, forward strand.
TTTGCCCAAACTGGGCTGTTTAGAGGCTCCCTCCACCATGAATTGGTCCAAACTGGGCTGGTTAGAGGCTCCCTCCACCATGAATTTCCCAAAACTTGGCTGTTTAGAGGCTCCCTCCACCATTAATTGGTCCAAACTGGGCTGGTTAGAGGCTCCCTCCACCATGAATTGGTCCAAACTGGGGTGGTTAGAGGCTCCCTCCACCATTAATTGGTCCAAACTGGGCTGGTTAGAGGCTCCCTCCACAATTAATTGGTCCAAACTGGGCTAATTAGAGGCTCCCTCCACCATGAATTGGTCCAAACTGGGTTTTTTAGAGGCTCCCTCCACCATGAATTTGCCCAAACTGGGCTGTTTAGAGGCTCCCTCCACCATGAATTGGTCCAAACTGGGCTGGTTAGAGGCTCCCTCCACCATGAATTTCCCAAAACTTGGCTGTTTAGAGGCTCCCTCCACCATTAATTGGTCCAAACTGGGCTGGTTAGAGGCTCCCTCCACCATTAATTGGTCCAAACTGGGCTGGTTAGAGGCTCCCTCCACCATGAATTTCCCAAAACTTGGCTGTTTAGAGGCTCCCTCCACCATTAATTGGTCCAAACTGGGCTGGTTAGAGGCTCCCTCCACCATGAATTTGCCCAAACTGGGGTGGTTAGAGGCTCCCTCCACCATTAATTGGTCCAAACTGGGCTGGTTAGAGGCTCCCTCCACAATTAATTGGTCCAAACTGGGCTAATTAGAGGCTCCCTCCACCATGAATTGGTCCAAACTGGGTTTTTTAGAGGCTCCCTCCACCATGAATTTGCCCAAACTGGGCTGTTTAGAGGCTCCCTCCACCATGAATTGGTCCAAACTGGGCTGGTTAGAGGCTCCCTCCACCATGAATTTCCCAAAACTTGGCTGTTTAGAGGCTCCCTCCACCATTAATTGGTCCAAACTGGGCTGGTTAGAGGCTCCCTCCACCATTAATTGGTCCAAACTGGGCTGGTTAGAGGCTCCCTCCACCATTAATTGGTCCAAACTGGGCTGGTTAGAGGCTCCCTCCACCATTAATTGGTCCAAACTGGGCTGTTTAGAGGCTCCCTCCACCATTAATTGGTCCAAACTGGGCTGGTTAGAGGCTCCCTCCACCATGAATTTGCCCAAACTGGGCTGTTTAGAGGCTCCCTCCACCATGAATTGGTCCAAACTGGGCTGGTTAGAGGCTCCCTCCACCATGAATTTCCCAAAACTTGGCTGTTTAGAGGCTCCCTCCACCATTAATTGGTCCAAACTGGGCTGGTTAGAGGCTCCCTCCACCATGAATTGGTCCAAACTGGGGTTTTTAGAGGCTCCCTCCACCATGAATTGGTCCAAACTGGGGTTTTTAGAGTCTCCCTCCACCATGAATTGGTCCAAACTGGGGTTTTTAGAGTCTCCCTCCACCATGAATTGGTCCAAACTGGGGTTTTTAGAGGCTCCCTCCACCATGAATTTGCCCAAACTCTGCTGGTTAGAGGCTCAATCCACCCTGATTTTCAAAACAAATGTTGGTGCCAACCTCAACTTACTACAAGGGCCAAATTCACTGCTGGTGACAAGCTCTCCTCACTGCAAGTGCCAAATACACATGTTTCAAGGTGTTTTCCTACTGTCAGAGAGGTGGTATTGAGTGTGTAAAGTGTGTAGTTGTTAGGCTGTGATGTTGGGGTAATAGAGGGTCTTTGGTGTGTTAGATGCCCCCAGACATGCTTCCCCTGCTGTCCCAGTGTCATTCCAGAGGTGTTGGCATCATTTCCTGGGGTGTCATAGTGGACTTGGTGACCCTCCAGACACGGATTTGGGTTTCCCCCTTAACGAGTATCTGTTCCCCATAGACTATAATGGGGTTCGAAACCCGTTCGAACACACGAACATTGAGCGGCTGTTCGAATCGAATTTCGAACCTCGAACATTTTAGTGTTCGCTCATCTCTAATCATTAATGGTTGCAGCTTTTATACTATAAAGCACTTATTATTTGTGTTATGTATTTTATACATCTATGGTATGAAGTGATGAAAAGTAGCCTTGTTTGGTAGCTTCATCTGAACATATTCTGTTGTTTCGTTTGGACTTTCTTGAGTTTTTTTAAACTTTTTTTTGTTTTTCTCAAACTTTTTATGGCTCAGTCTCACTGCCTGCAGTCCTGGTGGTTCAGGTGGTCCTAGTGGTCCTTTGGATTATAGGTTGGACTTGATGGACTGATGTCTTCATCCAATCTCATCTACTATGTAACTACACTCACTGGCCACTTTATTAGGTACACCTGTCCAACTGCTCGTTAACACTTCATTTCTAATCAGCCAATCACATGGCGGCAACTCAGTGCATTTAGGCATGTAGACATGGTCAAGACAATCTCCTGCAGTTCAAACAGAGCATCAGTATGGGGAAGAAAGGTGATTGGAGTGCCTTTGAACGTGGCATGGTTGTTGGTGCCAGAAGGGCTGGTCTGAGTATTTCAGAAACTGCTGATCTACTGGGATTTTCACGCACAACCATCTCTAGGGTTTACAGAGAATGTCCGTTCCAACTTGTAGTATATAATAGAAGGATCTGCAACACTTGTTCGGTAAATTTAAAATCCAATAATTTTATTCATTTCTTCTTCTTTAAAAAATCCACAATAGACACTCCATAAAGATAGGAAAAATACACGAAAGATAGTAGGACAGGACAATATAAAAACCGCTGTCAGTAACGCATAACTGTAGCTGACGCGTTTCGGAACCAACTTGGTTCCTTAATCATAGCTCTTGTATGTGTTTGCTGGCCTACTAGCAAAGCTAGTGAGTTTAAATAATGTTACTTAGCAGATGTAACCCATTAACATAATTAGCTACGTCACTGTGAATCACAAACAGAGACTACTCGTGATTCAGAGAAATAAAAACATATAAGTATCGTATGTTTACTTTGCCAGAGATACAGCTTTATCTATCTAATGAAGAAATGGAAGATGTCTTATGCCAATGAACATAAATTGTGCCAATATACATGTAACGAGTAGCTGTAAATGAGCTCTTAATAAATTACTTTCCTCCATACTATCCATACCGATGTTATCCTAGGTATTGGAGACAATGTAGCTGGCCCTGCAATTATATACATGACATCCTTTTACTATACGAAACATACTGATCTAAATGTTATTACCTTATATTGCGAAAGGTTCTCGCCATATACTCTAACCCATAGATTCTCCGGTCACGTGGTGTAAGTGCTCCTATCAGGTAGTCTCATGCTACTTTGCCTGTGCTATGCGACCACGTGACTAAATTCAGCCAATAGACGGTCTCCTCACTTCTCATGATACAATATGGGGGAGTTTCCTTCAACTATTAACCCTAACTGCACCTTAAGTTCTATTCTTAACCGCAAACATATCGGACGTAATGTACACCTCACAGGTAAGTGTGCTTCAATTAGCGCTGCTAAATTATTAATAGATAAAGGTGAGATCTGTTCTCATGTTTAACCCTGTTGGTTGTCTACTGTTAAACCTGTAGATCCATAGAGCCTCCCTTTTATGTAATAGTTTTTTACGATTCCCACCTCTGATGGAATCTGCTACACTTTCTAGTCCCCAAAATTTAAATGTTCTCAAGGAACCTTTATGCATCGATGAGAAATGTTTTGAAGCCGCAGATATACCTTCTAATGTACTCTTTTCACTGTCTTTAATGTGTTCCAATATGCGAGTTTTTATGGATTTAGTGGTGCAACCCACATAATCTACTTTACATTCCTCACATTTAATACAGTAAACTGCAAATGTGGTGTTGCAATCCATATGAGTGTGATATTTCACTTTGAAGTTAGAGGCATAACCGCTGATTGTGTCCGTATCTTGTGTATAACGACAGGTACGACATTTGGGTTGTCCACATCTGAAAAAACCCAATGATTCTACATGGTTGTTAACTGACAATGGGTGCAAAAAACTAGGTGCAACAGTGCTACCTACAGTATCCCCCCTCCTGGAAACAAATCTAACTCCTTGTTGTAAAATCTTATTAGCTATTGTATCTGTTTCTAAAATAGTTAAATTCTTTTTCACTATTTTAATGATAATAACTATTTAATAACTATTTTAGAAACAGATACAATAGCTAATAAGATTTTACAACAAGGAGTTAGATTTGTTTCCAGGAGGGGGGATACTGTAGGTAGCACTGTTGCACCTAGTTTTTTGCACCCATTGTCAGTTAACAACCATGTAGAATCGTTGGGTTTTTTCAGACGTGGACAACCCAAATGTCGTACCTGTCGTTATACACAAGATACGGACACAATCAGCGGTTATGCCTCTAACTTCAAAGTGAAATATCACACTCATATGGATTGCAACACCACATTTGCAGTTTACTGTATTAAATGTGAGGAATGTAAAGTAGATTATGTGGGTTGCACCACTAGATCCATAAAAACTCGCATATTGGAACACATTAAAGACAGTGAAAAGAGTACATTAGAAGGTATATCTGCGGCTTCAAAACATTTCTCATCGATGCATAAAGGTTCCTTGAGAACATTTAAATTTTGGGGACTAGAAAGTGTAGCAGATTCCATCAGAGGTGGGAATCGTAAAAAACTATTACATAAAAGGGAGGCTCTATGGATCTACAGGTTTAACAGTAGACAACCAACAGGGTTAAACATGAGAACAGATCTCACCTTTATCTATTGATAATTTAGCAGCGCTAATTGAAGCACACTTACCTGTGAGGTGTACATTACGTCCGATATGTTTGCGGTTAAGAATAGAACTTAAGGTGCAGTTAGGGTTAATAGTTGAAGGAAACTCCCCATATTGTATTATGAGAAGTGAGGAGACCGTCTATTGGCTGAATTTAGTCACGTGGTCGCATAGCACAGGCAAAGTAGCATGAGACTACCTGACAGGAGCACTTACACCACGTGACCGGAGAATCTATGGGTTAGAGTATATGGCGAGAACCTTTCACAATATAAGGTAATAACATTTAGATCAGTATGTTTCGTATAGTAAAAGGATGTCATGTATATAATTGCAGGGCCAGCTACATTGTCTCCAATACCTAGGATAACATCGGTATGGATAGTATGGAGGAAAGTAATTTATTAAGAGCTCATTTACAGCTACTCGTTACATGTATATTGGCACAATTTATGTTCATTGGCATAAGACATCTTCCATTTCTTCATTAGATAGATAAAGCTGTATCTCTGGCAAAGTAAACATACGATACTTATATGTTTTTATTTCTCTGAATCACGAGTAGTTTCTGTTTGTGATTCACAGTGACGTAGCTAATTATGTTAATGGATTACATCTGCTAAGTAACATTATTTAAACTCACTAGCTTTGCTAGTAGGCCAGCAAACACATACAAGAGCTATGATTAAGGAACCTAGTTGGTTCCGAAACGCGTCAGCTACAGTTATGCGTTACTGACTGCGGTTTTTATATTGTCCTGTCCTACTATCTTTTGTGTATTTTTCCTATCTTTATGGAGTGTCTATTGTGGATTTTTTAAAGAAGAAGAAATGAATAAAATTATTGGATTTTAAATTTACCGAACAAGTGTTGCAGATCCTTCTATTATATACTACAAGTTGGAACGGAAATTACCTTGGTCCTCAGTCCCGGAGGCATTGGATGGTGCACCTTGTTCTAAGGGTGAGCAATATTGGACTTTTTCTTTTTGTTATTGAAATTGCTATTTACAGAGAATGGTCCGAAAAAGAAAAAACATCCAGTGAGCGGCAGTTCTGTGGGCGGAAATGCGTTGTTGATGCCAGAGGTCAGAGGAGAATGACCAGACTGGTTCGAGCTGATAGAAAGGCAACAATGACTCAAATAGCCACCCGTTACAACCAAGGTAGCCAGAAGAGCATCTCTGAACGCACAGTACGTCGAACTTTGAGGCAGATGGGCTACAGCAGCAGAAGACCACACCGGGTGCCACTCCTTTCAGCTAAGAACAGGAAACTGAGGCTACAATTTGCACAAGCTCATCGAAATTGGACAATTGAAGATTGGAAAAACGTTGTCTGGTCTGATGAGTCTCGATTTCTGCTGCGACATTCGGATGGTAGGGTCAGAATTTGGCGTCAACAACATGAAAGCATGGATCCATCCTGCCTTGTATCAACAGTTCAGGCTGGTGGTGGTGGTGTCATGGTGTGGGGAATATTTTCTTGGCACTCTTTGGGCCCCTTGGTACCAATTGAGCATCGTTGCAACGCCAAAGCCTACCTGAGTATTGTTGCTGACCATGTCCATCCCTTTATGACCACAATGTACCCAACATCTGATGGCTACTTTCAGCAGGATAATGCGCCATGTCATAAAGCTGGAATCATCTCAGACTGGTTTCTTGAACATGACAATGAGTTCACTGTACTCCAATGGCCTCCACAGTCACCAGATCTCAATCCAATAGAGCATCTTTGGGATGTGGTGGAACGGGAGATTCGCATCATGGATGTGCAGCCGACAAATCTGCGGCAACTGTGTGATGCCATCATGTCAATATGGACCAAAATCTCTGAGGAATGCTTCCAGCACCTTGTTGAATCTATGCCACGAAGAATTGAGGCAGTTCTGAAGGCAAAAGGGGGTCCAACCCATTACTAGCATGGTGTACCTAATAAAGTGGCCGGTGAGTGTATGTAACTAGTGCTAAAAAGAAAGAAAATCCCCCCATGTACATCAAATGCCATAGATTGCAAAGCTGAATGTTGGTTATTGGGACAGAGCAAGAGGTAAATTGAATTTATTATTACTTAGTCAAACCCCCAGAAGGCTGTTTAGCAGATTTTTTTTTCCAAAAATGTGGTCATGGTATAAAATAGTAATTTACTGTACTCAATTTGGTGCAATGAAAAGAGTTGTGCACCAAAAGGGGATAGGTCATTGCTGAATGGTGGGCGACCCAACTGGGACGACCACTGATCCCAAAAAAGGGGTTTCATCTTCTCTCTCTGAAATGAGCAGCACTTAGCTATTTCCATCAGAGCCATAGAGAATGAATGGAGTGACAACGCAAATACACAAGTTGCCACTCGGAGAAACAGAACCCTGTTCTCAGCCTTGATGGGGTTCCAATGGTTTGACCCCCCCCCTTCTCTTTCACCAATCAGCCCATTATGAGCGAGTAGTACTCAATCGAGTAGGTGTTCGATCGAATACTATGGTATTCGAAATACTTGTACTCGATCGAATACTACTAGCTGTTCGAAGTTAAGATTCGATGCAGAACCAGCGTTGATTGGCAGAATGCTATACATTGCCTATCAATGCTGGTTCTTCTCCTACCTTTAGAAGTCTTCTCCCTGCGCAGCGTCCCCGCGTCCTCTTCCAGCTCTGCATTCACTCTGCTTAGGCATCGGGCCTGGGCAGAGCTGACTGCGCATGTCCGCGCGGGCGCGAGCATGCGCATTCAGCTCTGCCTAGGCCCGATGCCTAGCAGAGTGAATTCAAGGCCGGAAGAGGACGTTGAGACGCTGCGCAGGGAGAAGAATCCAGCCCGACCCTCACTCATGGACTTGGTAAGTAGAACTTGATCAAATGTTGTGTACCCCTGAAACGAGCATTTCCCCCCATAGACTATAATGGGGTTCGGTGTTTGAACAGTCGAACAGTGGGCAGCTGTTCGAATCGGATTTCGAACCTCGAACATTTTAGTGTTTGGCTCATCTCTAATTATGACCTATTCTATCGCTGTGGGGACACAACATTTGAAATAAATGCAAAATATACCCCTTTGCATCACTGTGTAATCTTTTGTATTGTGCTTTTAATCTTATGGTAAAAAAAAAAACATAAAAAGGAAGTTATCTGTCAACCTGTGATACATTTTACTCTTTCCTAAAACAGTTTTTGCACGGGAGAACGCTTCTGTTACAATTAACAATTCAATACTTTTTCTTTTGGATTCTCACAGTATCTTTTCTATTATGGATTTGTACAACATAATCCATAATACAGCAGTGTGCATGGGGACCTGGTGACACAAAAAACAAACCCCTGTAAATGTTTATTTAGCTGACAGCCAAAAATAATAAACTAGTAAATCTTCTGTAGCTTCTTTGTATGCAGCTCTAACACAGTGAATATGTAAATATTTCAATGCTTTTGATGTTAGAGGATATCTTGAACAATATTCCTATCTAGGTTAATATCATACATTAGCATGGCTATAATGAAAATTAAATTCTCAATAGCACAGTCGATTTCTAACGGTCTTGTTGTATGTCTGAAATGTTTAGCAGAGATTTGAAGATATGAGTACACCCCCATTGTGTTACTATGGGCATTACAGTATTGAGTCATTTTGAAGATTGGGATTTTAGGTCTTTTTCAGTCTCATTTGCACTTTAGCACAGCATATTTTTCATTGTTATCTTTCAGTTAAGTTCATGGTATGGAGTTATAAACTAAATAGCTCTAACAATTCTTTTCATTTTATCCTGCACCCCAGTGTTTTATTAACTTCTTTTAAACTTTTCATGAAAGCCGTGGTAAGTCGGATAGAAATGAAAGAACCACCACTATTATGATCCTTGTTAAACAGACTTACAACATTTTTTCTTTATCAGATATACTGTACTTCTTGGTCACTGTTGTATATCTGATTTTCTATGGTGAGTCAGCCTAGTTCTTATTCACCCCCTAAGGGTGCATTCAGATGCTGCAGATTTTGTTGCAGAAATATCTACAACTGAAAATTTATTCCATTCTTCTGACTAACAAATTTTACCAATCTAGCTGCTTGACATTGACCCCTTAAGGATATCTTTTTTTTTATTGTTTTGTCACCATAGATGTAATATTGTATTGTAGGGCAAATTGTAATGGAACATTTTGTGGGACATATTCGATGGATTATTGTGAAACTGGAAAAAAAATAAGAATAGGGTAGGACTGAAAAAAAAACCCAAAAAACAGTTACACTATTTTTCCAAGGTTTTAGTTTTAATGGTGAGACCCTGAAACCCATCTATAGCTAGGGGCCACATGGTGGCTCAGTGGTTAGCACTGCAGCCTTGCAGCACTGGAGTCCTGGTGTTCAAATCCCACCAAGGACAAAAAAAACAAACAAACCATCTGCAAGGAGTTTGTATGTTCTCCCCGTGTTTGCATGGATTTCCATCCCATATTCCAAAGACATACTGATAGGGAAAAATGTACATTGTGAGCTTACAATCTACATTTAAAAAAAATAAATAAATCCATCTATGACTGATACCTTGGGTCAGCTTTGATCAGCAGTTTCTTATGGAGATTTGTCATACATTTTTATAATGTTCAACGGAAACATATATTGTTTATCATGTTAAAGGGGTTGTCCCATCTCAAGGATCCTATCTATACTGGTAGCTTATGTAAATTGAACACTTTTCCTAAATATATTGCTTTAGAAATGCTGCTTTGTTTGCCTGCTATGTGAACTTATTCCTTCCATTGTTTAAACAGCGTTGCTATAACCACAGATAAGTGAGATAGGACAATTAATGTCACTTAGTTCCAGCAGGACAATCAGCTCAGCTAATTGCAGTTTCCTCATGAAGCAAAGTTTGCTATCTCTCTATGTAAACACACAGATAACACTGATTACATGCTTCTCTACAAGCATCTGCATATTGTCAGATCTGTATAAGTATTGTGATACCTCATTGTGTCGTTCAGCAAGAGGGGGAGGGATACAGGAAGTGAGAAGAAGAAACTACAGGCAAAGCTGACACAGTGCGATGAGAAAACCCCTTTAATATCTTGATATTTTTATTGGCGTGCCCATGTCACTGCTGAGGCCCAATCAAAGTTCTCAGCGGTGATCCAACACATATGACATTAGAAAAGCACTCCAGACATTGCAAAGGAGGAAGACACGGGGTGCCAGACATCACTAGGAGGCCCAGAAGAGGTAATGGAGGGTGAGTGTAAATGTTTTTTTTTTTTTTTTTTTGGTCACCACCCTGGGCCTCCAGTTATTATACTCTGTTATTATTTTCTGAGGTGTAAAATTTCATGTAAGGTCATCCAGGCTTGGTGATTTTCCCAGCTTCATATACTTAATCACAGGTTCTACCTCTTCCAGTGTCTTGTGGGAATTCAACAAATCTTTAGTTGTGTGTGTAAAGGAGGAAAGACCACCAACTAAGGAAATTTGATTAACAGAGCAGCTTGTGGAGGGGGGTTCTCATATAGCTTAGAGTAATATTGCTTAAAAAGGAGCCATGGATATGAGTGGGATGAGAGGTTGTGTGTCCAAGTTTGGCTCCTAATAGATGGACCATAATGGATTCATGCTCTTTTAACATACGGGACAGCAGTCTACTGTATTAACCCATCTGTAGTATGTGCCTTTGGTCCAATTCAGCATAGAGATCAAGTGTAACTTATAAAAATATAGGGAAGGAGACCTTTGATGTGCTATCATCAGGTGAGGCACCATTTCTCTGCTGCGGCACTTACCTTTAACCATGGACATTGCTGCAGCTTCTTCTTCCCCTGGCCTGGTCCTCCACTGCAATCCTCAACCGCTGCTGTGCCATATCCTCTGGAAGAGCCTTTTAGGAATCTGCTCTAGCCATAACTCTACAGCAATTCCATTATGGCTTTCTCGGACCAACTCTATCCTCTCTTCTACTATAGCTCACCAAGCCATCTATTGTGCACGGCTGCCTGTTGTCCTTACCTGGGCAGTAGTGGGCTTTTGCCTTACTATTTGTACCGAGGATCTGCTGTTAGAGACCTTGCTGGACTTGTCACTCTTATACTGCACTCTGCATTGTATATCCTGGCACCAATGTCTGCTGGAGCAGATTGTATGCACTATACTATAGCAGTGGCATGCCAGCATATACTATGATGCCCATCTTCATTTCCTGGTTTGTGCCCACCATATTAGTAATGTTTGGTTAACATCTCAGTGATCCATCATGGCTACCCTGCTTCATCCTGCTCTCTAAACTGCCCCTCCACCTGCTTTTTTATATAATGATGTCTACTCATTCTGAAAAACCAAAAGCCTATTGTTCAATGTTGTTAATGTTTTTTTTCCTTCCTCAGTGCTACCTCTCTCATCCCTATATTTATGCTTAACCTCACCCCTGACTAACCCCAACCATGCCTACCTGACCTGTACAGTCCAAATGTTTAACTCTAATTTCCATCATCTTTATATGTAAGATTATCTTCAAAAATGTTAGGTTACTTAACTCCCCCAAGAAAAGTTGTAAGGCGTTTTTCCAATATGAGAAATTGAAACCTGACATCTGTATACAGAAATCCCATTTCACACCACCTTATTCCCTAAGTTTTTTCACTCATGCTGTACTCTTATTGGCCATGCACAGAATCAATCTAAATGCAGAGGAGTGGTGGATTGGGTTAGAACTTTTGCCCCTTTACAAGTTCATGTCTTGAGAGTCGACCACCAGGGAAAGCATATCATCATCCAATGTTGCCTTCATAATCAACATCTATGCCTAGTTAATTTCTACTATCCCCAGTAGCTTTTTTCCATGAGTTATGCGCTCTGTTGGAACAGTTCGATTTTTCTAGGATAGTATGGATATAGAGATTTTAAGGGTAACGCAGTGGCTCAGTGGTTAGCACTGCAGTCTTGCAGCGCTGGAGTACTGGAGCTCAAATCCTGCCAGGCACAACATCTGCAAGGAGTTTGTATGTTCTCCCAGTGTTTGCATGGATTTCCTCTCATTCTACAAAAAAATACATACTGTTAGTATGTAAAATGTACATTGTCCTCAATAAATGGGGCTCACAATGTACATTAGAATAAAAAATATTTTAATTTTATGGTTAATGCAACCTTGAACCACTCCTCCCTCACAGATAAACTCTCCTCTAAGGCCAAGGGAGATATTCAAACTGCCCTTCAATCCCTTAATATGACAGACACTTGGCGTGACTTTAATGTGAACAGGAGAGGTTATACCTAATCTTCACCTGCTCACCATAGCTATACTAGGATCTATAGAATCTTCCTCTCCATTGCTATCCATTGCTATGCTCACTGATCTCATGTATGCCTGTTATGTACACTGTGCCTGGTAGGATCACAATCTAATCCTGACTAGTGATGAGCGAGTAGTATTCGATTGAATACCTCTCCGGCATAGGTATGCGTGTAATCGGCCGAACACCAAGGGGTTAAACGCATTGAATATTCGAAGCGTTTAACCCATGGGTGTTCGGCCGATTACATGCACACGTATGCTGGCGAGCTGTTCGATCGAATACTACTCACTCATCACTAGTCCTGACTGATGTCAATTTCCAGACCCCATCTTCTACCTGCCCAAGTTGGCATCTGAACAAGTCCCTATTGTCCAATGCTGACTCTGCTATTAATTGGGTGCTCCATAAGACCACAGTTAGGGGCTCCCTTATTTCAGAAGTCTCTTGCTAAGGTTCAGATGGGCTTAAGGAATAAATTGCGGAAATTGGAAATTGCTAATCAGCTTCACCCTTTCTGCTACTTAGCTAAATATTATTATTAGACATGTAAAACTCCAATTGAATTCTGTCCTTACTCATAGGACAAAAAGAGCAGTCCAACGGACTCAAGAAAAATTTTATAAATTTTCAAACAGACTTTGTTCTTGATGCTCTTCAAAGCAGGATGACTCCGGGGTCAGAGGGATTCTCTATATTACAGTTTAGGACTCTCCTTTTGTTACATCTCCTCCAAATGTTCAACCATGTCCTGCAGGGAGGTAAGTTCCCCCAGTGCTCAGCGTGCAACAGTTCTTCGCAAACCGGATAAAGATGCTACTTCCCACACCAACTATTGACCCATCTCATTATTATTATTATTATTATTATTATTATTATTATTATTATTATTATTATTATTATTATTATTATTGTTGTTTATTTATATAGCACCATTAATTCCATGGTGCTTTACATTTGAGGGTTCACATACAGTACACAAAATATACAGGTAGATATAATACTAACAGTGACCCACTGGCACAGTGGGGTAGAGGGCCCTGCCCGCGAGGGCTTACAATCTATGAGGGAAGGGGGATAGAGACAGAAGGAGAGGGGGGGGACTGTTCAGATGGTGGTGTGGTGATAGTGTTATTGGAGGTTGTAGGCCTTCTTGAATAGGTCTTCAGGGCCTTCTTGAAGAGAAACAAGCAGAGTGAGTATGCTGGGAGTAGTAGTGCATGAAGCAAGTTGATTGCAGTAGGACAGTGAATTCAAGTGGAGTGGACATGCCAACAAATCTCGATATCAAACTATTTTCTTCTATCCTAGCCACCCAATTGAAGAGAGTTCTCCCTTTGCTCATACATTCTGACCAAGTGATGTTTATTCTGAGTAGACAGGTCTCAGACAATGTTAGAAAACTCTGTAACATTATTCATTGGGCTAATTCTCCCCATTAACCTATTTCCTTGTTAGCTTTAGATATTGAGAAGTCTATCATGGAGCTACCTTACCCATGTCCTGAGATTCAGAGGGCTCTCATAGCACTTTATTGGGATCCTTTTTTATTTGAAGCTCCAAACAGACTTTCTGTAACCCATTAAAACTTGCCATGGTACTTGGTAAGGTTGCCCCTTATCCCTATTTGTCTGTCAGCCAGGGTATTCTGTCTCTCTCCATTTGAGGGAATGAGTAGTTAAGAAGCTAAGATCAGAAAAGTTGCAAAATCATCACAGATTTTGCTTGTTTTGTGAAAATACCTTGTCTCCATACATTCTGGGCACATTCATTGACATTGTATTGAAGATGGCACTGAAAAGTTTAGAAATATTTGTTCAAAAAAAGGGGGATTCAAGACAGTCAAGATGGGGAGCACAGTTTTTATGTTTTTTTCCTGTGTTTCCGCGGGTTCCTCTGGAGGAGTTGGATTTCCTCTCACACTCCAAATGCATATTGATAGAGAATTTATATTGTTAGCCCTACTTGGGACAGTGAGTGATGACAATATTTGTAAAGAGCTGCGGAATATGTTTGTGCTATACAAGAAAGCAAAATAAACAATAAGATAGGAAAATACATGAAAAAACAATACAACAAACATTACTTAATTAGACATACAATATATAATGTTCTATATTTTCTAAGAATATATCCTCTTTTCTATATTACATATCCTCTTTATATACTGTGGGAAGTTAGCTTGGTAGAAGCAGTGGTGGACCCCACCAGTCAAGACAGAGACACAAAATGCAGCAAACTTGTTTATTTAGAAAAAAAACAGGAAAGTAAATAAACCTTCATGTCAGACACAAAATGAGCAAAACAAAATACAGCCTTAACTTCAGGCAAAATCAAACTGAAAAACCTGCTCGTCTGAGCAAATAAATAACTAGATGGATACCTAAATATACGTGTGGCTTACTACCAGCCACACGAACAAAGCAAGCGCAATATTGTCTCAATGGACTCAGGGTTACAGAACAGAACCACACACCTCCTGTCACCTTATGGAACTGCACTACAATGCAAGATCTACACCTAGGCTGAGGCCTACTCAGGAACCGCACTGGACCACACATATGTCAGAAACCTGGGGCTGATATATCTGCACTTTTCCTGTCACCTTCTCACAATACCGAAATTGTTAAGACAATTTTTTATTGTTCGTAAGTGTGCAGAGCTATTTTCTTCCATCCCCCTTTCCTCCCATGCAGTCTTGGTAGCCTTCTGCCATCTTGCATGTCTGTATACATCATATTGAGATGCAATGAAGAATTCTTGCATATTTTATCAACAGCATAAAGATGAATCTGTGCAGAATGGCTAAGATTTCCTGTTTGTGATTTTAATTTATAATATTGCACAAATCCTTATACAATTTTTTTTCGTGCGCTAATCTCCGCAGACATAGGGAATAACTGTCTGGAAAAGACACACTTCCTGTCAGACTAGAGATTTTTGTTGATTTCTGACTGTTATAACCCAGTTCAGTGACCTCTGACTTTAATGAATTGTCCTTTTAATCTTTAATGGTTAACGTTTCCATGGTAACCTTACAGAGGGGTTCGGTCAATAAAATCTGAAACTCATCCGTTCTGGTTCATGTAAAAGGCCATGTTAACCAGGGATATTGTCAAGTCAAACACTTTTTCCTGGCTTTTCTTGCACATTGCAGAATAAAGTTAGTTTTAAGTCTAAACTTATAAAATGATATATATTCTATATATAGAAAAGTGAATAATATTATCAAAAATGGGTAAATACAGCTTAATGAATCCCTACTTGTACATGTTATCATTTAATATTAACATTAATATTTCAGGACTTCATAGAAAATCATGATAATTTAATAGATACTGTTGTTGAAAAAACTTTGCATAAATGAATTGTGCATAGGAACAGGGGTTGTCAAAGAAGGGTGTACTTAACATTGGTCTTGGTAAATCCCCCATAATGAACCACATGGTGCACTGAAAAAGCTGTACATGATAATAAAGGGGTTAAAAAGGCACAGACAGTAGCTGAAGAGTTAATCATCTCCAGAAACTGACCAGATGATAAATCTCTTACATGACGATTAGAGACGAGCACTTGTAGTGCGGGCATGCGCAGTCGGCTCTGCCAGGCCCGATGCCTGGCAGAGTGAATTCAGAGCCGGAAGATGCCGCGGGGATGCTGCAAGGAGAAGACTTCTCGGAGGATCCAGCCCGACCCTCACTCGTGGACTTGGTAAGTATAATTTGATCGAACGTTGCCTACCCCTGAAACGAGCATTTTCCCCCATAGACTATAATAGGGTTCGATATTCAATTCAAGTAGTCGAATATTGAGCGGCTACTCGAAACGAATATCGAATCTCAAACATTTTACTGTTCGCTCATCTCTAATGACGATTAATCAATTTCTAAGGCTATAAGATATGATGAAATATGACTTCAAGTGAGAAGTAACTTCCCTGTGTTGTCTCCTTTTACTCCTTTAGATGCTTAGAAAGTCTTTGTCGTGAGTTGACTATGATGTAAAAGTAATCACTTTATAAGTTCCAGATATGGGGACTTTTTTGGTGCATGGATCTGCATGGTTTGCTTTGTCTAGTATACTTATGGTGTGGTCACAAGGAAATAGCTAGATAAAATCTTTAAATCCTATATAAAGAGCTTGAATATTAATATGACTTTGATTCCTCTAATTTTATGAATAGTTTCTAGTAATGCCTTAAATATTTTGGGCTGTACAAAGCAAGTGTGACCACTGTTTGATGAGAAACGTAAGAAAACCTTTCAACAATATTCAGTACTGTTCAAAAGTTAAAGGCAGGTGTGACAAACATACTGTAAAATTATAAGAATGTTTTTAAAAATAGAAGTGTTAATGGTTTATTTTGTCAATTAACAAAATGTAAATTGAATGAACAAAAGAGAATTGTAAATCAAATCAATATTTTGTGTGACCAGCCTTTGCCTTCCAAACTGCATCAATTCTTCTCAGTATTCTTACAGATAATTTTTGAAGGAACTCAGCAGAAAGGATGTTTGAAACATCTTAGAGATCTAACTACAAGTCTTCTGTGAATATAGGCTTGATCCGCTTCTACTTTATCTTCATGTAATCCCAGACAGACTTTATGATCTTTATGGGCTCTTTGGGGACCATATAATCACTTTCAGGGCTTTTCACTTTTCTTTATGCTGAAGATAATCTTTAATGACATTAGCTATATGTTTGGGGTCGTTATACTGGCAGCCAATCAGATGCCTCCTTGATGATAATGCAGGACAAACATCTGCCTATATTTCTCAGTATCGAGGACACCATTAATCCTAAGTCCCCAACTCCATTTGTTGAAGTGCAGCTCCAAAATTGCAAGGAACCTATCCCATGCTTCAGTGTTGCCCGAAGACATTCATTATTGTACCATCATCCAGCCCTTGTGCCTTCTGTTATTTGTTATGCTTTCAAATATTTCAAGTTTTCACACATCGGGTCAGAGCACTTATTGTCATTTTTTCTATATCTCAGTTGCTATGTTTTCATGCATAGTTGAGTTCCTGGGCCTTGTTTCCATGTTGAAGTCATGGCGTTTTGGCCACAATTCTTTCATAAAAAAACATTTCTGGTCAGATTTCTCAGAAAAGTAAATGGGTATAAATGGGTCCCAATAGTTTCTGTCAGTTCTGAGTTGATGGCAATCCCATTCCAGTTGATGGAAACCTCCAAGTGAGGTTTCTTTCAGCTTCTATGGTCCTCAATGTTGGCATTTCTTGGATCTTCTTCAAATGTGACTGCAACAAAAGGCATCAGGCAGTCGTCTGATTGTCTCCAAATATATTCTACAACATAAAGAAGAACAAGGAGCCCTGAAAGAATTGACATGCTTCCCGCACATCTTAACATCAATGAATTTGTCTCGGAATATATGAAGAGCAAGTATACATCCACAGAAGATCTGTGATGAGTTCTCCAAGATGTTAGAGCAACAAGTTCCTTCAAAGTGTGTGTGCAAATGCACCTAGAAGAATTACTCTGTTTTGAAGGCAAATGGTGGTCACACCAATTATTGATTTGATTGAGATTTTTCTTTAATTCATCGCATTAATTTTGTTAATTGACAAACTCTTAACACTTCTATTTCTGAAAGTGTTCTGATTGCTTTGCAGTATTTTCCACACCTACCTAAAACGTTTGCACAGTATGTATCTTATCAGAGAGAATTGATTCTTTCTGCTCTCATCATGTTGTTTCATCTGATATTGATATTCACAGTGAAAATCACTGCTCTATCTATCTTTTGACTACTAGACACATTACTCATATGACTCATTTCTGTAGAAGTCTATGGAGAGGGAAGGGGGAGGGCAAACAGGGAGTGCAAAAGATAAAAGATGAAAAAGCAGATTTAGGCTGTCAATGGCATACAATGGAACTATCACATCAAAAGTACTTTACTCACATCTTGTCAGTAGTTCCCTGTATATGCCTTGCATGGTGCTGGGGGAGGGGTGTTTTCTGAGTGAGATAGACAGTTGTAGAGCAGATTCCATTCCTTCTCCGTTAACAGTGTGGACTGTATGGCAGCTATTCTTCACCCACTATCATATAGAAGAATGAAAACTACAGATCAAGCATGCAATGGGGAAAAGTGCTAATAACTGCAGAATGTAAATAATGAAAGTAATACTATATTTGGCCATTTTACATACACACACAATACCTTGAGTCATGGCAGCTACTCTTTGAACCTATGCCATTGTGTGGATGTGTTAATTCCAATTTGTCATGGACACAAACAGAAACTTGGAAAAAAGAAGGTTTCACCAGCATGCCATATAAAAATTAACTTTTATTGAATCATATTAAAAACAGGTACAAACATGGATCCAAAGAGATAAAAAGATTTAACAATCAAGCTACATAGACATATAGTGTGGTTATAAATAGTAGCCATACATAGACATATAGAGTGGTTATACATAGTGGCCATAGACACATAGAGTAGTTATATATAGTAGACATACATAGACATATAGAGTGGTTATACATAGTAGCCATACATAGACATATAGAGTGGTTATACATAGTGGCCATAGACACATAGAGTAGTTATATATAGTAGACATATATAGACATATAGAGTGGTTATACATAGTAGCCATACATAGACACAATTAATACAAATGCATCACTATTAATATTCATATTGTTATAGTATCAGTGCCTTATGTCATATTGTATTGAATTGGTTTCATGAGAAATTGTTTTAGTTAACAAAACTGGATATCGGTTTAGTTTGATCACGTCTGTAGGATAGTTGGTATAAGACAGGAACTGTGGCCCTTGCCTAATTTGTCATACTTATCTGGACATGTTCAGCCAATAGGGGAGAACACATCTGTATATTTACATTGTGGGTTTCAGCAGGCTGCCCGAGAAACAGAGGCACTGAATTTGGGAAGAGAAGTCCGAAGCGATTTTAATACTATTTTTGTCTCTTGATTTTCTATTCAGTGTGTAATGAACACTATGAATAGAGAGATAGAGCCTCGTACTGACCAGTATCTTGGCACATACAAGCAGCTGCTATGGTTAAATAACAAAAGATAAAAATACTGTATGACATTAAGTTTAGCATTTCACTATGTGGTTACAAACCTAGCTAAGAAAATGTCATATTTAAAGAGGACCTTTCACCACTTTTGGGCACAGGCAGTTCTATATACTGCCAGAAAGCTGACAGTGCGCTGCATTCAGCGCACTGTCGGCTTTCCCGATCTGTGCCCGGTGTGAAGAGCTTACGGCCCGGTACCGTAGCTCTTCTATGGTCAGAAGGGCGTTTCTGACCATTAGCCAGGAACGTCCTTCTGCCTCGCAGCGCCTATCGCGCTGTGCTGTGGAGCGGGGAGGAACATCCCCTCCCTCTGCTCACACAGCTTGTCCGTAGACGAGCATTATCAGGAGAGGGAGGGGGAGTTCCTCCCGGCTCCACAGCACAGCGCGATTGGCGCCGCGAGGCAGAAGGACGTCTCTGGCTAATGGTCAGAAACTCCCTTCTGACTGTAAAGCGCTACGGTACCGGGACCGATAGCGCTTTACACCGGGCACGGATCGGGAAAGCCGACAGTGCGCTGAATTCAGCGCACTGTCAGCTTTCTGGCAGTATATAGAACTGCATGTGCCCAGATATGGTGAAAGGTCCTCTTTAATTTACAATTTTACAAACTATAAGCCTAATTTCTGTAAAAATAAAACTACGTATAAAAATCACAAGAAAAGTAGTCAGTAGTAGGAGTAGTAAAATCTTTACCCTCCTATCAACCTCTTTTAAGTATATGTTACATACAATAATTTGTGGTAATGTTTGCGGATTTTTCAATAATATAGCAATTAAGAACTCTTTCCATTGTCAATCTGTAGCTCTTTCTCTGTCAGGAGGTAAAGGGGTCCTGCTGTGACAGATACTTTATAGAGAACTATTAAACTTCTTCCCTGATGCAGGCAGCAGAGTAGATCATCTTATGTATCTTAGAAATAAGACAATGGATTATATATCCTTATAGAGGTCTGGAAGTCACATGCTCACTGATTATATATACAGCGTATATATATATATATATATATATATATATATATATTGTATGTGGGTGTGGGTGTGGGTGTGTGTGTGTGTGTGTGTGTGTGTGTCTGGGGAATAAATATTCTATGCATCTCCATAAGTGTCAATACTATTATGCTATAAAAACGCATCTAAGCTTATTTTTAAGCTGTTGCATTAGTGACCAGCTCCTGGGGTAGGCTATTCCACAGATTCATAGTCCTTACACTGAAGAAGATTAAACCTTTTTTTTCCCCCAGACAGATGGACTACCCCCTTGTCTTTTGAGGGGATTTTACATGGAACAGCTTTTCCCCATATTTCTTGTATGGTTCATAGGTTTGTCATATCTCCACTTAAATGTCTCTTTATCAGACTAAACATCCTCCCTAATAAGGTCCTCCATGCCCCTTATCAATATTTTGCCCTCTGTTGTACTTTTTCCAACTCTAGGACATTCTTTCTATGAATTGGTGCCCAGAACTGAACTGTATATTCAGCCACTTAGTGATACAAACCCAAGCAGTGAGCAAGGTCAGCGAGTCCTTTGCTTCTACTTAAAGCGCCTGGACACAGTAACTCCTCCCCTCAATTAGGTGTAAAGGAAAAATAGGGTTTTAAATTACGTCAGTACTTCTAAGGGCTCGTTCACATCTGTGCCCATACTCCATTCAGAAGGTTTCCGTTTCCTGCACAAAACAGGGGCAGGAGACGGAAACCTGCCAGCATGTTTCGATCTCATTCATTTGAATGGGCTTAAAAAGTCTCCGGCAATGTGCGCCGGTGAGCGTTTTATGCACTCTGCGGCGAAACCGTTTTTTTTTTAAACTGGACACAGAGTCAGACATGCAGTACTCTGTGTCCGGTTTAAAAAAAACAGTTTCGCCGCGGAGCGCATAAAACGCTCACCAGCGCTCACAGCCAGACTCGGCATGACAGGTTTCCATCTTCTGCATGCAGAAGATGGAAAAATGAAAACAGAGTTCAGGTGCTGGTGTGAACCCAGCGTAACACAAAGTGCACATTGAACTTGATAATGTATGCAATTCATATTGAAATATTTTCTGAATTTTGAGTCATAGGGGGTAGTATGCCTTTGCATGCCATCTTGCAATATGTAGAGTTTAACGGACCATGCGTGCTCTACTAGTAATTGTGGATAAGGACTAATGGAAATATGTTCTTCTTGATAAAAAAAAAAAAACTCACCTTTTGGAAGGTAGATCCCTATAGATCAATACCTAGTTTGCTAAGAAACCTAGAGACACTGTCTAGCATTAGAGCCAAACCAGAGCATCTCTTCCAAAAAGGAAGAGAAGCCCGTCCACAAATGAAGCAGGTGATACTATGTCTCCAGGGTGAGACTGCTTTTGTATGCCACCTTGTGGTGTATAAAGTCTAACAACCAATGCATTCATGGCCACCCATATGAAATCAGACATTTTGGCAGTTTGCTGGTCTGGAGGATTATGTGTGTTAACAAAATATCAAGGAGGAAAGACATCAGTAATGATCTTAGAGAAGCAATTGTTGCTACCCATAATTCTTCCCATTTCCAAATAATTTGAAGTTCTTCATTCTACAGCGTGAGGGAGATTATTTGCAGGTGGAAAACATTCAAGACAGATGACAATCTTCCTAAAAGTAAATATCACAAGACTCCCAGCATAGAAGAAGAAGAACAGCAGACTGGTTGTGGGTTTGCTTAAGTATACTTTTATTGCATCACAGTCGGCATGGGTAAAGTTTTTCCATATATGTTGTATATAATTTCAGTGACAGAAATATAGTCAGTGCTGCAAAGTTTCTGGTAAAAAAAAAAAGGCATAAGTGAAGACACAGAGGTCAAATGCTTGGGGAAGTGAAGGGAGGCTGTCAGACCAGCAACTCTTCTTCTTTCTTCTTCAAGCATATTAAGAGTTCAAGTTCATTGCAATACAATTGTAAAAAGCTAGTTCTTTCTAAAATGCCATGGTGCCAAGTCAAAAAACAAAAAGATTCCTGGAACAATGTCTGTTGGACAGACAAGACTATGGTCGAGACTAAATTGGATAATACACAGCACCAGGTTTAGAAAAAAAACAAAGACAACATAAGAGCACAAACACCGCATAACAACTATCAAGTCTGGTTAGTTTTGGGATAAATATAACAGTCCATGGAGTCTCATCTTCCTCTTGTTTGGTGACAGCTGGACACGTATTGGGCAGCGATCTCCACAGTGGCTTCTTCTTCTCCCAGTAGGATGTAGAGTTTCCTCTTCTCGTCTGCAGATATGAAGTCTGGGATGTGGGCAGAGAGTCTTTGGTAGTAGACGGCCCTCATAGCTGAGTATTTGGTGCAGTGTAGCAGGAAGTGGGTCTCGTCTTCTAGGGCCCCCTGGTCACAGTGCTGGCACAGTCTCTTCTCCCGTGGCTTGTACGTCTGTCTGTATCGCCCCGTCTCTATCTCTAGGTTGTGGGCGCTCAGTCTGTATCGGCTCAGGGTCTGTCTGTGCTTGGGGTGGCGTATTCTCTCCAGGTAGGTGGCCATGGTGTAGTCCCTTTGTAGGGATTGGTACACGGTGAGTTTCTTGGAGTTATTTATTTCGTTTCTCCATTCTTCAATGTACCGCTCTCTGTTTGCCTCTGTGGTCGCCTTTATTTCGGCCTTGGTTATCATCTGTTGGAGTTTTTGGTTTGGTGGTTGGCTGCTGTTTGGTTGTTGAATGTCTGGTTTGCTCAGGTGGCTTAGCCATGCTTGGTGGTGGTAGGAGTCAGGCTTGTTCCCCTGGATGTGTGCCTGGAAAGCTAGCGCCCTCTTCTGTATGGTGAGCCATAGGGGGAGTCTGCCTAGCTCTGCCCTGCAGGCTATGTTGGTGGTGTTGCGATGGACATGTAGCAGGTATTTGCAGAACTCCAGGTGGAAGTTCTCTGTTGGGCTGGAATCCCACCTTGACTGGTCTGGGTAGGTGGCTGGGCCCCAAACCTCACTGCCATAGAGAAGGATCGGGGAGATTACAGCGTCAAATATCTTCATCCAGACCCTCACCGGTGGTTTGAGGTGGTACAGTTGTCTTCTGATGGCGTAGAAGGTTCTGCAGGCTTTTGCTTTCAGGGTTTCTATTGCTGCTTTGAAGCTTCCTGATTGGCTGAGCTCCAGCCCCAGGTAGGTGTAGCTGTTGGTTTTCTCCAGTGTGGAGCCGTTCAGTGTGAATTGTGAGGTGGTGGAGGCTTTATTGTGGCCCTTCTTCTGGAATACCATGATTTTGGTCTTCTTCTGGTTGATGGGTAGGGCCCATGTGGTGCTGAATTTTTCCAGCACTGACAGGCTTTCTTGGAGGTCTTTCTCGGTGGGGGCCAGGAGTAGGAGGTCATCGGCGTATAGCAGGAACTTCACCTCTCGATTGTTCAGGGTGAGGCCTGGGGTTGGTGAGGCCTCCAGGGCTGTAGCCAGTTCATTGATATAGATGTTGAAGAGCGTTGGGCTCAGGCTACAGCCTTGTCTGACCCCTCGGGCCTGTTGGAAGTATGCTGTCCTTTTCCCATTCACCTTCACACTGCACTGGTTTCCGGTGTAGGAGCTCTTGATGACGTCGTACGTTCTTCCTCCTATTCCACTCTCTAGGAGTTTTAGAAGTAGGCCTGGGTGCCATACTGAATCAAACGCCTTCTTAAAGTCCACGAAGCAGGCGAATATCTTGCCTCTTCTGGTGTTGTGGACGTGCGTCTTGGTGAGGCTGTGCAGGGTGTAGATATGGTCTGTGGTGCGGTGGTTTGGCATGAACCCTGCTTGGCTCTTGCTGAGGACCCCGTGTTGTGTGAGGAAGGTGAGGATTCTGTTATTGATGATGCTGTTGAACAGTTTTCCTAGCGTGCTGCTGACGCAGATCCCTCTGTAGTTGTTGGGGTCATATTGGTCCCCATTCTTGTAGATGGGGGTTATGAGGCCTTTGTTCCAGTCTTCGGAGAAGTGTCCAGCATTGAGCACGAGGGTGAATAGCTTTGCCAGTGCCGCGTGTATTGCTGGAGGGCTGTATTTGATCATCTCTGGTAGGATGCCGTCAGGGCCACTGGCCTTTTTGCTTTTCAGCACGGCAATTCTTTCCTGTATATCTTTTATGGTGATTGGCGAGTCCAGAGGGTTCTGGAAGTCTTTGATGACTTTCTCCATGTCCCTCAGTTTGGTGATTATCTGTTGCTGTTCTGGAGTTAGTTCTTCTTCTGGGATGTTTTTGTAGAGACCTCTGAAGTAGTTGATCCAGATATTGCCATTTTGGATGTGGAGAGAGTTTTTCTTGGGCTTTGTGCCCATGTGGTGCCAGGTCTCCCAGAATGAGCTGTCCTGGAGGGAGTCCTCTAGTTGCTCAATTTTGTGGGAGAGGTATCTCTGTTTCTTCTCTCTGAGGGTGCCCTTGTATTGCTTGCATAGATTGCTGTAGGCTTCCCTCACCTCCTTGTTGTTGGGGTCCCTGTGTTTTTGGTTGGAGGCTGTTCTTAGGGTATGGCGTAGTGCTTTGCAGTCGCTGTCGAACCATTTGTGGGACTGTTTGTTGGTTTGTCTTATGGGTTTGGTTCGTTTCAGGCCTGCTAGTTCTGCTGTGGTCTGTAGGATGTACTTGAGATCCTTCACAGCTCTGGTGACTCCCTGTTGGTCTGGCTGATAGTTGTTTGTATGGAAGTTTGTGAGCAGTGTCTTGATTTCGGGTCGGTTGGTTGCGTTGCTATATTCTATGGCCTGGTGGTTGGCCCATTTGAAATGTCTTGGTAGGTTGTAGAGGCCGGACTGTTGGGGCTCATGTATGGGTGTTTTGATCCTGGTTCTCATGTATAGTAGGATCATATTTTTCATAATGTCATAAAATGCAAAACCATATCAATAGTGTATTTTATTGTTCTCATGAAAAATAGGACATATTACTTGTTCAGAAGCTTTTCTATACCCACCATGGTGATACACTATCTTATTTGTGTCTATGTATGGCCACCCATTGGGGAAGGCTGAGTTGTAGTCTTCCAGGGGTTTTGTTAGCATGTCATGATGAAGTGTGACACATCCATACTTGTTATTGGGATCCCTACTATTGTATACTGACTTATTAAAAAAAAAAAAAAAAAAAAATTGTCAGGGTGCACAAGTGTAGCTTCTAGTTTTTGCTGATATGTTTTTAAAGATGACTAAAATAAGGAAACACAATGTGGTGTCTCTTTAGATTCCATACAAACCTATATATTGTACTGAAGTATTACAGCACCTGTGTACCAATAAGAAACAACTTTATCTTGCGCTGCCACAAATGTGAACTATTTTGGCTATGACTGCGCAGCTAATAATTTTTCGTGTTGTTTATATCTGGAACATTCCCTTGTCAGGAGGCGTTAAAATAGATAAAGTTCTGACCTAAAACAGTAAGCTTTCTGCTGAAGAATAGCTACAGAATAATTGCCAAGAAAAAGAACATGGCAATATCTACTAGATACAGGAAAATGTCACCTACTCGGCTAGGTGTGTGGCCGATGTGTTGTGACTGTTGGGAGCACTTTATCAGATGTTATATTGTCTAGAAAATTAGGCCTTTGCCCACGGAGACATAGATAAATAATGACAGAAATGAGACAAATCAGTGCCACCATATTATGTTACTTTACACAGACATTATATATGGTGCCCAAAGGAATGGTTTTATTTTTGGTAGGATGGAGTCCTGATGACATATGTCAATGCCGTATCTTTACAACAGAGAAGTTGTACATACTGCTATATGCGTACATCTGTTGTCTTTTATTAATATAGATTGTGAGCCACATACAGGGCTTACAATATACATTTTTCCCTCTAAGTATGTCTTTGGAGCATGGGAGGAAAGCCACACAAACACAGGGAGAACATAGAAACTCCTTGCTGATGTTGTCCTTGGAGGTTTCAAACCCGGTACTCGAGTGTTGCAAGGCTGCAGTGTTAACCACTGAGCCACCATGCTACCACTTATTTCTGTAGTCTTCTTTAACTTGAATCTGGTAAATTGCTGTGTTGTCATCCCCCAAAACAAATGCCATAGAAAACCATTTTAACGCTCTGCCCCAGAAAGTGGTGTTGGTGTTCATTGAACAACTTCAAAGAGGGCCTGGATGCCTTTCTTGAAGAGAACAATATTACGGGTTATGGATTCTAGATTTTAAAGACAAATTGATCCAGGGTTTTTATACTGACTGCCAGATTGGAGTCGGGAAGGAATTTTTCCCCTGAAATGGGGCAATTGGCATAAGCCTCATGTTTTTTGTTTTTTTTTTGTCTTCCTCTGGACCAACACTGTAGGGGACTGTAGGCTTATAGATTGCACTTGATGGACTGATGTCTTCATACAACTGCATCTACTTTGTAACTATGTAACTTTGTATGCACATGTGACCTACATCTCTGACTAAGAAAATGGGTAAAACTGCAAAGGAAACCACAAAAATATCATCACCTACTGTATTGTCATTGCTGCAAATGTCATTATAATAATAGCAATTAGCACAATAGCAATCAGCCAGGCATGAACAGAAGGAATATTTGCCTTTTCTTTACATCGGTATAACCTTTTTATTTAACCTGCCTTCATAACATCTAAACTGGGACTTGTACATCAATAATGTAAAATGAACCCCGTGGCCCTAAGAAAGGTCATATGTTTTCCTTTTTTCACATGGCTTGAGCAGTAAATAAAAACCCTGATTTGTAATACACATTTGAGCATTAGAAATGCAATGAACTTTTAACAGCACGAGGTCAAGTGGACACATTTTAAGCAGCATATCTTCTATCTGGCATTTTAGCTGTCAGATTTTATTGGGAATTTACAGGAGCTGTAAATACAGCAACAGCTTGGTAAATCCATCAGTGTTATCAGCCCATAATACAAGGGTAAAATTATTATTAGTTTCATTGCCACTTTCAGTACTGCAATATTTACCGGCGAGCCGTGATGCTTTAGTATTGACATGGAGTCAGCAGATGCGATTCTTGATTCGTAAGATGTTATATACTACTTTGCAAAGTCCTTGCTTTCTACATTATGGGAGACTCAGATGACAAACAGAGGATTAGAACTATATATTTGCTCTCTGCATCTAGACATGGAGTTATTTTTGTCTCGTCTCCATAGATGGAACAAAATGTTCCTTAAGTTGAATACGGCAGCAAATAGGAGCATAGACACTTATGGATTTGTCATGTATTGATTATTTTTGGTAATATTTACCATTGTTAGTACTTTCTAAGGTTTTTTTTTAATTATTAGATGTGTTCACTAGAGATGAGCGAACAGTGTTCTATCGAACTCATGTTCGATCGGATATTAGGCTGTTCGGCATGTTCGAATCGAATCAAACACCGCGTGGTAAAGTGCGCCATTACTCGATTCCCCTCCCACCTTCCCTGGCGCCTTTTTTGCTCCAATAACAGCGCAGGGTAGGTGGGACAGGAACTACGACACTGGTGACGTTGAAAAAAGTAGGCGAAACCCATTGGCTGCCGAAAACATGTGACCTCTAATTTAAAAGAACAGCGACGCCCAGCTTTGCGTCATTCTGAGCTTGCAATTCACCGGGGACGGAGGTTTCCGTCCAGTTAGCTAGGGCTTAGATTCTGGGTAGGCAGGGACAGGCTAGGATAGGAAGGAGAAGACAACCAACAGCTCTTATAAGAGCTAAATTCCAGGGAGAAGCTTGTCAGTGTAACGTGGCACTGACGGGCTCAATCGCCGCAACCCAGCTTTCCCAGGATCCTGAATGGAATACACTGACAGTGTATTCCTGTATACCCGATATATACCCCCGATACCCGTTCCAACGGTGTGCCCCCCCACCTTCACCCCAGAAATACCCTGCAAGTCCCCTAGCAATAGAATTGGGGCTATATACACCCACTATTTTTGCTACTGCCATATAGTGCCATTGTCTCACTGGGAATTCAAAGAATATATTGGGGTTACATATCACTTCAATTCCAGGGAGAAGCTTGTCAGTGTAACGTGGCACTGACGGGCTCAATCGCCGCAACCCAGCTTTCCCAGGATCCTGAATGGAACACACTGACAGTGTATTCCCGTATACCCCATATATACACCCCAAATCCCCATTCCAATGGTGTGCCCCCCCACCTTCACCTCAGAAATACCCTGCAAGTCCCCTAGCAATAGAATTGGGGCTATATACACCCACAATTTTTGCTACTGGTATATAGTGCCATTGTCTGACTGGGAATTCAAAGAATATATTGGGGTTACGTGCACCCACAATTTTTACTACTGGTATATAGTGCCATTGTCTCACTGGGAATTCAAAGAATATATAGGGGTTACGTGCACCCACAATTTTTGCTACTGGTATATAGTGCCAGTTTCTGACTGGGAATTCAAAGAATATATTGGGGTTATGTGCACCCACAATTTTTGCTACTGCTATATAGTGCCATTGTCTGACTGGGAATTCAAAGAATATATTGGGGTTACGTGCACCCACAATTTTTGCTACTGCTATATAGTGCCATTGTCTCACTGGGAATTCAAAGAATATATGGGGGTTATGTGCACCCACAATTTTTGCTACTGCTATATAGTTCCAGTTTCTGACTGGTAATTCAAAGAATATATTGGGGTTACGTGCACCCACAATTTTTGCTACTGGTATATAGTGCCATTGTCTCACTGGGAATTCAAAGAATATATTGGGGTTATGTGCACCCACAATTTTTGCTACTGGTATATAGTGCCATTGTCTGACTGGGAATTCAAAGAATATATGGGGGTTACGTGCACCCACAATTTTTGCTACTGGTATATAGTGCCATTGTCTCACTGGGAATTCAAAGAATATATTGGGGTTATGTGCACCCACAATTTTTGCTACTGGTATATAGTGCCATAGTCTGACTGGTAATTCAAAGAATATATTGGGGTTATGTGCACCCACAATTTTTGCTACTGGTATATAGTGCCATTGTCTGACTGGGAATTCAAAGAATATATTGGGGTTACATGCACCCACAATTTTTGCTACTGGTATATAGTGCCATTGTCTCACTGGGAATTCAAAGAATATATTGGGGTTATGTGCACCCACAATTTTTGCTACTGGTATATAGTGCCATTGTCTGACTGGGAATTCAAAGAATATATGGGGGTTACGTGCACCCACAATTTTTGCTACTGGTATATAGTGCCATTGTCTCACTGGGAATTCAAAGAATTTATTGGGGTTATGTGCACCCACAATTTTTGCTACTGCTATATAGTGCCAGTTTCTGACTGGTAATTCAAAGAATATATTGGGGTTACGTGCACCCACAATTTTTGCTACTGGTATATAGTGCCATTGTCTGACTGGGAATTCAAAGAATATATTGGGGTTATGTGCACCCACAATTTTTGCTACTGGTATATAGTGCCATTGTCTGACTGGGAATTCAAAGAATATATTGGGGTTACATGCACCCACAATTTTTGCTACTGGTATATAGTGCCATTGTCTCACTGGGAATTCAAAGAATATATTGGGGTTATGTGCACCCACAATTTTTGCTACTGGTATATAGTGCCATTGTCTGACTGGGAATTCAAAGAATATATGGGGGTTACGTGCACCCACAATTTTTGCTACTGGTATATAGTGCCATTGTCTCACTGGGAATTCAAAGAATTTATTGGGGTTATGTGCACCCACAATTTTTGCTACTGCTATATAGTGCCAGTTTCTGACTGGTAATTCAAAGAATATATTGGGGTTACGTGCACCCACAATTTTTGCTACTGGTATATAGTGCCATTGTCTGACTGGGAATTCAAAGAATATATTGGGGTTATGTGCACCCACAATTTTTGCTACTGGTATATAGTGCCATTGTCTGACTGGGAATTCAAAGAATATATGGGGGTTATGTGCACCCACAATTTTTGCTACTGGTATATAGTGCCATTGTCTGACTGGGAATTCAAAGAATATATGGGGGTTACGTGCACCCACAATTTTTGCTACTGCTATATAGTGCCATTGTCTGACTGGGAATTCAAAGAATATATTGGGGTTATGTGCACCCACAATTTTTGCTACTGCTATATAGTGCCAGTTTCTGACTGGTAATTCAAAGAATATATTGGGGTTACGTGCACCCACAATATTTGCTACTGGTATATAGTGCCATTGTCTCACTGGGAATTCAAAGAATATATTGGGGTTATGTGCACCCACAATTTTTGCTACTGGTATATAGTGCCATTGTCTGACTGGGAATTCAAAGAATATATTGGGGTTATGTGCACCCACAATTTTTGCTACTGGTATATAGTGCCATTGTCTGACTGGGAATTCAAAGAATATATTGGGGTTACGTGCACCCACAATTTTTGCTACTGGTATATAGTGCCATTGTCTGACTGGGAATTCAAAGAATATATGGGGGTTACGTGCACCCACAATTTTTGCTACTGGTATATAGTGCCATTGTCTCACTGGGAATTCAAAGAATTTATTGGGGATATGTGCACCCACAATTTTTGCTACTGCTATATAGTGCCAGTTTCTGACTGGTAATTCAAAGAATATATTGGGGTTACGTGCACCCACAATTTTTGCTACTGGTATATAGTGCCATTGTCTGACTGGGAATTCAAAGAATATATTGGGGTTATGTGCACCCACAATTTTTGCTACTGGTATATAGTGCCATTGTCTGACTGGGAATTCAAAGAATATATGGGGGTTACGTGCACCCACAATTTTTGCTACTGGTATATAGTGCCATTGTCTCACTGGGAATTCAAAGAATATATTGGGGTTATGTGCACCCACAATTTTTGCTACTGGTATATAGTGCCATTGTCTGACTGGGAATTCAAAGAATATATTGGGGTTATGTGCACCCACAATTTTTGCTACTGGTATATAGTGCCATTGTCTGACTGGGAATTCAAAGAATATATGGGGGTTACGTGCACCCACAATTTTTGCTACTGCTTTATAGTGCCATTGTCTGACTGGGAATTCAAAGAATATATTGGGGTTATGTGCACCCACAATTTTTGCTACTGCTATATAGTGCCAGTTTCTGACTGGTAATTCAAAGAATATATTGGGGTTACGTGCACCCACAATTTTTGCTACTGGTATATAGTGCCATTGTCTCACTGGGAATTCAAAGAATATATTGGGGTTATGTGCACCCACAATTTTTGCTACTGGTATATAGTGCCATTGTCTGACTGGGAATTCAAAGAATATATTGGGGTTATGTGCACCCACAATTTTTGCTACTGGTATATAGTGCCATTGTCTGACTGGGAATTCAAAGAATATATTGGGGTTACGTGCACCCACAATTTTTGCTACTGGTATATAGTGCCATTGTCTGACTGGGAATTCAAAGAATATATTGGGGTTATGTGCACCCACAATTTTTGCTACTGCTATATAGTGCCAGTTTCTGACTGGTAATTCAAAGAATATATTGGGGTTACGTGCACCCACAATTTTTGCTACTGGTATATAGTGCCATTGTCTCACTGGGAATTCAAAGACTATATTGGGGTTATGTGCACCCACAATTTTTGCTACTGGTATATAGTGCCATTGTCTGACTGGGAATTCAAAGAATATATGGGGGTTACGTGCACCCACAATTTTTGCTACTGGTATATAGTGCCATTGTCTGACTGGGAATTCAAAGAATATATTGGGGTTATGTGCACCCACAATTTTTGCTACTGCTATATAGTGCCAGTTTCTGACTGGTAATTCAAAGAATATATTGGGGTTACGTGCACCCACAATTTTTGCTACTGGTGTATAGTGCCAGTTTCTGAGTGGAAATTCCCCAAATAATTTGGGGATTCATTCACCCTACATCTCAGGCTCTTGCCATATTCACCCAGGTTGTCAGTGCTGCACCAGCTCGTTCCCAGACAGCTCGGCCCGAAAAACACGTTACCTATATAGAGGATTTGGACAATGAAGACAACATGTTCTAAATCTAATGTCTGCACCTTCTCCAGAATTAAAATAAAGGCAGCGTTTAACTTTCAAATAGCACTGCACAAAGGAAGATCTTATCAGCTTGTCTCATGACATGCTACTGAAAAGTGTCATTTGTGTATCTTAATGTAAATATAGTTGTATAAGCTTTTTGGGTTTTAGGCACTGCCAAGTTATTTATTACCACCCGCTCCCTTATAATGATGATGACGCCAAAGTCACTGTGGGTGTTCAGAGCTCACAGCTTTGGTTGACATTTGTCTTGCTCTCTGTCGGTACCAGCTGTCTTTTTGGATACCGTAAAGTTATGTTGACTTTATTAACAGCTATAGAAGCTTTAGCCAGGTTGTGACGGTGTGTAACCCTAACAACACTAAGTGGGATACACATTAATAGTCAGTCTATGTACGCTAAATGTATCACTGAAGTAATTTTTTTTCCCTCTCCCCTAATATAAGAAAGGAACAGACATTAGACCTAGACCGGGGTTCGAGGCTTGTAAAAATCCAGTATTATTTGTTCTTCATGATGTGAAATATGTGTTGAAAAGCAACCCAAGATGAAGTCAGCCATGTGTGCCAGTGTGTTACTTGGCATGCCTTTGCTGGCCCCAACTGTAAGGGTCACTCTCCATTTCCTCCATTTTCCACTCCCCTTCACACCATTTGTGGTGAAGCAATGGGATGCACTGAAGTGCACCCTCTAGCCTCGTGTGGGACAGGGACATCAGATGCCACTCCAACCCCCTCGTCTTCCTCCGCCAGCCAACGGTGCGAAGATGAGAGGAGTGTGCTCTGAATGTTTTCTGCCTAGCAGAGGCTAGTTCTCACTTACGAAAATGGCCCCACTTTGACCTGTATATCAGGCACAATGGTGTAGGTTTCAAAGAAACATGGCACCAACAAGTTGGAAAACGTGGGCCATGCGTGGACCGTGTTTGAGTCTGGCAAGCTCCAGATTTGCTACCAGGTTCCAGCCATTATCACAGGTGCAAAAATGCCAGGCCCCAGGTGTAGCAGGGAAAAAAAAATGCCATCTCAGCCAGGATGGCATCCCTGACCTCGGAGGCACTGTGCTGTCTGTCCCCCAAGCTGATCAGTTTCAGCACGGCCTGCTGACATCTCCCCATGCCAGTGTTACAGTGTTTTCCGCTAGTAGCTGGGGTGGGGGTTGCAGCATCGTAGGGTTTCAGTCTACTCCTGCCATGAATTTTGGCCTGGGAGAGGAGATAGGCCACCCCAGTTTGCACCGGGGACCAGTCTCCACCACATTCACCCTGCCTGTCATTAAAGATAAGCACTGCAGCATCCCTGACCACAGGCGCTTGTCCATGTGTCGGTGGTCAAGTGGACCTTGCAGCAAAGCGCAGAGCTCTGGGCCCGACTGATGTTATGGGACACATGCAGGCGCAAGGCAGGGACAGCACACCAAGAGAAGTAGTAACGGCTAGGCCCAGCATAGGGAGGTGCCCCAGCTGCCATCTGCTGACGGAAGGCCTGGGTCTCCAGAAGCATAAACAAACACCAACATCTCCAGGGGGTGGGTTGTGTTGTACTTCTGCCTGCAATGAAAAGCTTGGGAAATGTGGAGTGGCTGGGAAGAGGCGCATGATGGTGCAGGCCAAAAGGGCGCATGAGGGTGAACTCCCCAATGTGTCAGAGATAGGTGTGTAGGTGTCCTTGCATCATATACTTGCACCATATTTGGCTTTGGAAGTTAATTTTGTGCCAAAAAGTGGTTACGACAGCGATCCCTCAGCTACTCCTGTTACACTGTCTAGTGAAAATACCATCTTTGGAAGTGGACCACCACTTGTAAGATCCCAAAGGAAGCAGGCAAGAGATGTGCAGTGCAGAAAAAAAGATGAGAAAATAAGTGTAGGCTGTAGAGCACAGAGGGATCGGAGAGGACAGAGCTGGTGTCGGCCAGGTATTCCCACAACATGCGCCTATACTTGTCCCTCCTGGTGACACTAGGCCCCTGAGTAGCAGTAATTTGTCCAGGGGGGCCATTAACGTGTTCCAGACCTAGGAATAAGTCTTCCAACAGGGTAGAGTTTTGCATGCCTTTGCTTCTACCCACTGTTTTTGCTGCTTAGCTTCCCTCCACATCTACACTGCTTTCACCCCTAAACATCACCCCAGTTTATGCCTTTGCTTCTACCCTGTTTTTTTTGTTGAATTAGCTTCCCTCCACATCTACACTGCTTTAGCCCCTAAACATCACCCCAGTTTATGCCTTTGCTTCTACCCTGTTTTTTTTTGTTGAATTAGCTTCCCTCCACATCTACACTGCTTTAGCCCCTAAACATCACCCCAGTTTATGCCTTTGCTTCTACCCAGGTTTTTTGTTGATTTAGCTTCCCTCTACATCTACACTGCTTTAACCCCTAGACATCACCCCTGTCCATGTGGGGTCGGTGGCCTCGTCATCCACCAACTCCTCTTCCAATTGCGCACTGGCCCCTTACTGCAAACCGCACATGACCACAGCTTGCCCTGATGGCAACTGTGTCTCATGATCCCCACTTAGGTCCAGACAAGTCGGTGGCGGGTCCAAAACCCCAAAATTGGAAGGAAATGGCGGATGCTGCAGTATTTCTAACACCTGTTCCTGGTGCTCGGGCCTGGTCTGTGTTGTACCCTGCACCCTGCTTAACGCAGCTGCCATATCCGAAGTTGTGCTAAGCGCATGCTAATGTTTCGTGTCCAGTGCAATGGATGGGATGGGATTTCACATAAGTCTGCCACCCATGGCCACTCATGGTTGAGCAACTGAGGGAGTTGACTTTGACGAACCCGAGGGTTTTGGAGTTGGAACTACATCAAAGGTCTGTGCTGCTCACACACTCTGCTCAACACATGATATGTTTAGTGCCAGCAGTGTGGAGACGTCGCACAACAGCCGTTGTTCCAGCAGGTACAGGCGTTGTAGGAGTGCATAGAGGCTAGCAGCGGCAACTATAGACTTTAAAAACTATCCGCACAAGCGCCACACTTTCACCAGTAGCTCAGGAACATTGGGGTACCTTTTTAAAATGATTAGCAGCAATGAGTTAAAAACGTGGCCCAGGCATGGAATATGTTGCAGGCTGCCAAGCTACAGAGCCAATCCCAGGTTACGGCCATTATCACACATGACAACATGCCTGGGCCCAGGTGCAGTGGCAAAAACCACATTGCCGTCTCATCGAGGATGGCATGACTCACTTTGTAGGCAGTTTGCTGTCTGGCCCCCAAGCTGATGAGCTTCAGCACGGCCCGCTGACGTCTCCCCACACCAGTGTTGCAGCGTTTCCAGCTCATAGCTGGGGTCAATTTAACAGCGGAGGAGGGTGGTGTTTCAGCCCTCCTCCCAGGAATGTTGTGTGGGGAGACAAGTCAGTCCACCACATTTTGCGACCCGGTCCATGCCTCAAGTACATTCAACCACTGTGCCAAGATTGAAAGGTAGCGTCCCTGTCCGCATGCACTTGTCCATTCGTAGCTGGTCACGTGGATCTTTTGGGCAAAGCGCTGAACTTAGGGACTGCCTCATGTTTGGGGAAAAGTGCTGGTGTGGACGGCACAGTGAGGTGGCGCAGTAGCCAGCAGGCCCAAAAAGGGCAGAGTGTCCACAAGCTGGGACCCCAACATCTCCTGGGCCAGAATTTTTGAGATGAGGCCATTGAAGCCTTGGGCATGTGGGTGGGTTGTGCTGTACTTTAGCCTGGAATGAAAGGCCTGGGAGATGGGGAGTCGCATTGCAAAGTGTGTAAACCACACTCAGTTTGTCCTCGACCTATACATTTAGAAATTATCTCCCCCAGCGAGGAACGTGGCCTCGATGGGGTAATTTTTCTAAGGAAGCTAGAAAAGAGGGCATCTTTGGCCTTGCTGGCTCAGGTCTAGCTTCTGTCATGCAGCTGTCTTCTGCCTCTGGACATCCCTTTGCCTCTAGCCACCTTTTTCCCTGCTTAGCTTGCCTCCACATCCACACTGCTTTTGCCCCTAGACATCACCCCAGTCCATGCCTTAGCTTGTACCCCCAGTTTTTCCTGCTTAGCTTGCCTCCACATCCACACTGCTTTTGCCCCTAGACATCACCCCAGTCCATGCCTTAGCTTGTACCCCCAGTTTTTCCTGCTTAGCTTGCCTCCACATCCACACTGCTTTTGCCCCTAGACATCACCCCAGTCCATGCCTTAGCTTGTACCCCCAGTTTTTCCTGCTTAGCTTGCCTCCACATCCACACTGCTTTTGCCCCTAGACATCATCCCTATCCATGCCTCTGCCCCTAGCCATAACTCTGCCACCCCTGGAAACTCATGGTGCAGAAACTTTGGGAGCTGACTTTGAGGAACCCTTGGGTTTTGTAGATGGAACTCCATCAAAGGTCTGTGCAGCTCACACACCCTCCTCAAGATATGGTATTGTAGGGTTTCAGCGTGTGTGAATGACGGACAACAGCCTGTGTTTGGACAGATGTAGGCCTTGCTAGAGTGTTTTTAGGCTAGCAGCGACTCCTGTGCACTTGCAAAAGTGGGCGCACAAGCGCCGCATTTTCAACAGTAGCTTTGGTACATTTGGGTATGTTTTCAAAAAACTTTGCACCACTAGGTTAGACGTGGGCCAAACATGGAACGTGTTGGAGGCTGGCAAGCTCCAGAGCCGCTACCAGGTTCCAGCCATTATCACAGGCGTAAAAATGCCAGGCCCCAGGTGTAGCAGGGAAAAAAAAATGCCATCTCAGCCAGGATGGCATCCCTGACCTCGGAGGCACTGTGCTGTCTGTCCCCCAAGCTGATGAGCTTCAGCACCGCCTGCTGACGTCTGGAGGTTGCAGCGTCGTAGGGTTTCAGTCTACTCCTGCCATGAATTTTGGCCTGGGAGAGGAGATAGGGTACCTCAGTTTGCACCCCGGGACCAGACTCCACCACATTCACCCTGCCTGTCCTTAAAGATAAGCAGCATCCCTGACCACAGGCGCTTGTCCAAGTGTCGGTGGTCAAGTGGACCTTGCAGCAAAGCGCGGAACTAAGGGCCCACCTGATGTTGAGTGACACGTGCTGGTGCAAGGTGGGGACACCACACCAGGAGAAGTTGTGACGGCTAGGGACGGCATAGTGAGGTGCCACAGTTGCCATCAGGTCCGGGAAGGCGGGAGTTTCAACAAGCCGGAACGCCAACCTCTCCTGGGCCAGCAGTTTAGCTATGTTGGCGTTCTAGGCTTGCGTGGGTGGGAGGTTAGCGGTGTATTTCTGCCGGCGCTCCAATGTCTGAGAGATGGTGGGTTGTTGTAAAGAAGCGCCTGATGGTGCCTTTGATGGTGCAGGAGAAGGAGATAAGACAGAAACAGGGGAGGATGAGGGAGAAGTCAACAAAGTGGCGGAGGCAGATGAAGTGATGTCCTGGCTCGTCCTCTGGAGTGCATCGCCAGCACTGTGAGCAGAGGCAGTGGCATGAACGGCGGGCGACGTTTGTCCTGCCGTTGCTGCCTGCCACTGATTCCATTGCTTGGATTCCAAATGACGGTGCATTGAAGTGGTGGACAGGTTGCTCTTCTCAGGGCCCCTACTTGATTTCGAGAGGCAAATTGTGTAGACGACACTATATCTGTCCTCGGCGCATTCCTTGAAAAAACTCTACACCTTCAAGAAACGTGCCCTCGATGGGGGAGTTTTTCTGGGCTGGGTACAAAAGGGAACATCTTCGGACATTCCGGGTCTGGCCTGGCTTCGGCAAAGCAGCTGACCTCTGCCTCTGGACATGTCTCTGCCTCTAGCTACCCTTTTTGGTGCTGCACCTGCCTCAACATCCACACTACTTTCCCAGCTTGACATCCGCCTTGTCCAGGTGGGGTCGGTGTCCTCGTCGTCCACCACCTCCTCTTCCAACTCCTGTCTCGCCTCCTCCTCCTGCACAATGCGCATGTCAACTGGCTGCCCTGACAGGAACTGCGTCTCATCGTCGTCGATGAGGGTGGGTTGCTGGTCATCCGCCACCAAATCGACCGGAGATGGAATGGAGGAGACTCTAGTGTTTGAGCATCTGGACACAGATACTCGTCTGTTAGGTCCGTGGAATCGCGAAATGGAGGGGCAGGTTGCGGTACAGTCAAAGGAAGGGAGAACAGCTCTGGGGAGCAGGGACAGTTGGGGTTATTGTTCTGGGAAGATTGGGAATTTTGGGTGGAAGGAGGACAAGACTGTTGGGTAAGAGGAGGTAGAAGCTGACTGGCTGGTGGACAATGTGCTTTAAGCGTTATCCGACAGCCATTGCAAGACCTGTTCCTGGTTCTCGGGCCTACTAATCTTTGTACCATTCAGCCTAGTTAATGTGGAACTTTTGTGCAAAGCGCAGAACTTAGGGCCCACCTGATGTTAAGGGACACACGCTGGTACAAGGCTCAACTCACCCTAAGTGCCAAAAACACTGCTGGTGCAAGGCTCTACTCATGCCAAGGGCCTCAATCTCTGCTGGTAGCTCAGCTTAAGGTCCTGTAACTTTGTTTGGAAGGGCTCATGTTAAGTGCTAGAAAAGTGAATTTTGGAAGGTCTTACCACATCACACACACACACACACACACACACACACACACACACACACACACTCAAAATGACAGTTAAGGGTGAGGGCTTTTGGAATTCCCATTGCCTATTCCATTTGTGGTTGTCATGGGGAACGTGATTTAAAGGGGTGGTTGTTACTGTTTGTTGAGCTTAAATTGGGGTTTGTGTCCATCCATTTTGGGAGTAAAGAAGGTTTCCAGGTATTTTCCCACTTTGATAGAGGTTTTTTTGAGTGTGTAAAGTGTGTAGTTGTTAGGCTGTGATGTTGGGGTAATAGAGGGTCCTTGGTGTGTTAGATGCCCCCAGACATGCTTCCCCTGCTGTCCCAGTGTCATTCCAGAGGTGTTGGCATCATTTCCTGGGGTGTCATAGTGGACTTGGTGACCCTCCAGACACAGATTTGGGTTTCCCCCTTAACGAGTATCTGTTCCCCATAGACTATAATGGGGTTCGAAACCCGTTCGAACACACGAACATTGAGCGGCTGTTCGAATCGAATTTCAAACCTCGAACATTTTAGTGTTCGCTCATCTTTAGTGTTCACCATTAACATGTCTCTAAATTGGTTAAAGGGTCAAATTTCTCATGTAGCAAGTCACATGTAACATGTGATATGTTAGCAAAGCCCCTTACTGACTGCAATTGACAACCCAACTACTGGGTGGTGGCACATAGAATTATATTGGATAGGTGATATATCACTTTATGATATCATAAAGCGAAAAGCTGCTTATCTATTGTTACACACATCTAAACATGTCTTCTGAGAGAAAAGATAAGGATGGTGTTAGGGGACCCTGGAACGGGGACACAAGAGACAGTGAGCCCTAGGCTATGCCCCACGCTCTCCCTTCCTATTGCCAGGCCCTATCCTACGTAATAGGCGGCAACCACGAGGACAGTCCCTCCCTGAGTAAGTGACACACAAAACACAGACAAGACGAACAACAACAATGGGAAGTCAACTTAGCCAAGGGTCAGTAACAGTCGGGCAATACAGTACCAAATCGGAGTCCAAAAAGAGAAGTCAGTGAGGAAAGCCAAAGGTCAAGTATAATAGAGTTTCACTGCAGGGGGATTGACACATCCACCAGTGGAATAATATATAAATATAAAACTTCACTTTTATTTCTAGACCATAAAATTGACACACCAAAAAAAAAGTGAAAAAAATCGTGCACAATCCACCATATAAAATCAGACAAATGTCTCTAGGGGGAGAGGAAAGGCTACTGCATATATAAGCCCTGCCGTTATTTTCTCTCTACCTCCCTAGTAATATATACGATGTGCACCAAAACTCACAGGTTTAAAGTCAGAGCAAGACACACATGCGTGAGCTCAGTGGAATGATCCCTCACCCCTCCGAGGATACTGACCTAATGTCACACCAACGAAGAGGGGAGGTACCACTGGCTGTGTCTAAACTCAGGCTACCCGTGTGTGGGTGCTACACCATTAACTTTGCTGCGACCCAAGTATAATAGAGTAATCAAAAACAGCAACAGTCAGAGCAGGTATGCGCACGGCAATAACAAGCGCCGGTGTGAACAGGAACCAAGTTTAAATAGGGAGGAAGAACCCGCCCATGGAGTTGACAGGAAGGCAGCTGTCAATCACAGGGCACGGCCAGATTAACCTCTAGAGGATCAGAGCAAACTGAAGGTGAAGGAGATGGGTGTGGTGGAAAATCAATCACCAAGGTGAAAGAATAGGGCAGTGTTCAGACAGAGCAAGGAGAACCAAACGGAAAAAATTCACAACCGAACACATCTCCTGCGCCGCAGCATGCGGCCGGATGTTACAGATGGACACATCAGTATAGAATTAAAGGTGTTGTCAATAAGTACAGGATAGGTCATCAATAGGAGATGGGGGGGAGGGTTTCACTCTTGTTGGCCAGCTGTTTATGCAGATCGTTATATTGTGTAGTAACCAGGGAGTTCCTGCAAGCTCAGTCCCAGCCAAGTAAAGGGTCTGGTTAAAGGAATATTCCAAGACTCTTTTTTATTATTATTTAAAACTTCTAGTGGGCCTATAACTATAATAAACAGTACTCACTTCTTCCAGAAATATATAATAATAAAAAAATTCCTTAGAACTCCTCTTTAAAATAACCATCACTTTTAGATTGGTGGGGGTGCATGTGTCAGGATCCCCTCAGATCAGTTGTTTCCCCAGGAGGGCAGCTCCCGACATTGTTTACAGGCTCAATCACCTTATTTTTGTGGGCACTACATTGGTGCCCCATATATATGAATGGCAGATAGTTGCAGAACCTATAACTGCCGCTATCAAGAATATGGCGAGTTAGCAGCAGAGTACCAGGAACGCAGATAATGCCAGGAGCTGTATGTCTGTGAAAGCAACTGAATCACAAGTTGTGGCAGTGCAGCTATAAAGGGGCAGGTTTCTAGTGAAAAATATGAAAATAAGAGGGTGTCTTCATAAAGAAAGTGACTATTTCTCCCTTTCACTGTGTGTAGAACTTGCAACATGGCTGATTTGTCAGAATGGAAGGAAAAGAGAAAGTTCCTTCCATCTAGTAGGGCAGTCCAAGATTTTGGGTTTCTTAATAAACCTTATTAGGTGTCCTAAGAAGACTCCTGAATCAAGGTGTTCAGGACTCAGACATGTCTGTCAGCCTGGGGAAGGAGAAAGAACACATCTCCCTGAGGAGACACTTTTGGAATTATGGACAAGTTCAAGTATAAGAGGTTGCTGTTCACATTGTGACTGTGTTTGACTGGCCTAAGATAAGTTCAGCCTAGTCCAGGGACTATTTTCTGCTTAGTTATCTCCTGAACAAGGCTAGGACTTTCGTTTTTTTGGGTTTTGTTCTCAGGTGCAACCTGTGGAATAAACTGGTTTAAGACCTAGTTCCCCGTGTTGGGATGAATTTCTTGGTGTGCCATTATGTCTAAACCAGGAAAGATGGCAATGACAAGAACTATCCCCCCCCCCCCCCGAAAATGTCACAAAGGATCCTGACAACCACACTGCTGCTGATGTAAAATTGGTATAAAAGGATAGGCCATCAATTTTGAAAAGGTGGATAGAGGTAGACATATCTGTAGTTACATTCCAGTATGGCAGCTTCAGGAGTCAGGCCCCACTCATCTGCTATTGATGTGTACTTTTCCATTTTCTGGTGTAGATTTTGTTAACATTTCCGTAAATCTCTTTGGAGATTAAATGCCCTTTTTGAGTCTGGTACGAAATATTGTTTGTATGACTACAATATACATTATATGAACAATGTAAGAAACTGAGACTCTGGACTTTCACTTTATATTATAAAGTGTTGGCCAAAAGTATTGGCACCCCAGCAATTCTGTCAGATAATACTCATTGTCTTCCAGAAAATGATTGCAAGCACAAACTCTTTGGTATTAATATCTTCATTTATTTTGCTTGCAATGAAAAAACACAAAAGAGAATGAAAAAAAAAGTCAAATCATTGATCATTTTACACAAAACTCCAAAAATGGGCTGGATAAAAGTATTGGCACCCTCAGCCTAATACTTGGTAGCACAACCTTTAGACAAAATAACTGAGAACAACCGCTTCCAGTAACCATCAATGAGTTTCTTACAATGCTCTGCTGGAATTTTAGACAATTCTTCTTTGGCAAACTGCTCCAGGTCCCTGAGATGTGAAGGGGGCCTTCTCCAAACTGCCACCAAGAGATCTCTCCACAGGTGTTCTATGGGATTCACGTCTGGAATCATTGCTGGCCACTTTAGAAGTCTAAAGTGCTTTCTCTCAAACCATTTTCTAGTGCTTTTTGAAGTGTGTTTTGGGTCATTGTCCTGCTGGAAGACCCATGACCTCTGAAGGAGACCCAGCTTTCTCACACTGGGCCCTTTATTATGCTGC
This sequence comes from Leptodactylus fuscus, assembly GCF_031893055.1. Lineage (NCBI taxonomy): Eukaryota > Metazoa > Chordata > Amphibia > Anura > Leptodactylidae > Leptodactylus > Leptodactylus fuscus. The sequence goes on from NC_134272.1 coordinate 45,279,017, forward strand.
AAAATTTGTTGGTAGTCTTCAGACTTCATAATGCCATGCACACGGTCAAGCAGTCCAGTGCCAGAGGCAGCAAAGCAACCCCAAAACATCAGGGAACCTCCGCCATGTTTGACTGTAGGGACCGTGTTCTTTTCTTTGAAGGCCTCTTTTTTTTTCCTGTAAACTGTTGATGCCTTTTCCCAAAAAGCTCTACTTTTGTCTCATCTGACCAGAGAACATTCTTCCAAAATGTTTTTGGCTTTCTCAGGTAAATTTTGTCTCTGGGTAAGAAGTGGGGTCTTCCTGGGTATCCTACCATACAGTCCCTTTTCATTTAGATGCCAACGGATAGTACGGGTTGACACTGTTGTACCCTCGGACTGCAGGGCAGCTTGAACTTGTTTGGATGTTAGTCGAGGTTCTTTATCCACCATCCGCACAATCTTGCGTTGAAATCTCTCGTCAATTTTTCTTTTCCGTCCACATCTAGGGAGGTTAGCCACAGTGACATGGGCTTTAAACTTCTTGATGACACTGCGCACGGTAGACACAGGAACATTCAGGTCTTTGGAGATGGATTTGTAGCCTTGAGATTGCTCATGTTTCCTCGCAATTTTGCTTTTCAAGTCCTCAGACAGTTCTTTGGTCTTCTTTCTTTTCTCTATGCTCAATGTGGTACACACAAGAACACAGGACAGAGGTTGAGTCAACTTTAATCCATTTCAACTGGCTGCAACTGTGATTTAGTTATTGCCACCACCTGTTAGGTGCCTCATGTAAGTAACAGGTGCTGTTAATTACACAAATTAGAGAAGCATCACATGATTTTTCAAACAGTGTCAATACTTTTGCCCACCCCCTTTTTATGTTTGCTGTGGAATTATATCCAATTTGGCTTTTTGACAATTCTTTTTGTGGTTTTCCATTGAAGACAAATTAAATGAAGATAATAATACCAAAGAATTTGTGATTGCAATCATTTTCTGGAAGAAAATGAGTATTATCTGACAGAATTTCAGGGGTGCCAATACTTTTGGCCAACACTGTATATATATGATGCATTTTCCTTGGTGCAATTGTGTTCACAAGTTCCTAGATCAGTGGGTAGTTCTGAAGGGTTTTACTTGTTTAAATAAAGAAGCAAAGTTTCCTGTCTTATACAGTACAGTATTGATATCTAAGCAGCAGCCACCTCCTCCCCTCTCCATAGATTTCTAGGAAAAAATATTAGCTCAGTCTGATAACTCTAGGAGAAATATAGCTTTAATAAACATATTGTGTGTCTATACGTTTCTTTTTAAATATATATGTATATTGTTATATTGTTATTATAATGTATATAAGTGTCAAATAAGTGTCTTATATTCACCTGCACCTCCTTTTATATAAGTGCCTTATATAAATCACATGTACTGACAAAGGTTGAGCGTTTCAGTGAAATTCTAGCAGTTTCTTAATATATATATTTATAGCTACTAATAGAACGAATATATTATTTTTGCAGAAAACACAACAGCAACAACAAAATCAGAAGACAGTCATTATGCACGAACAGACTATGCAGGTAAGTGGAATCAACTCTATTCTGCAGTATTATACCATATTAGTTATATTCTGTAGGGTCCTATATGGAAGGACATTAGTGAGTAAAGACATGATTCTCTCTAGTCAGATAAAAATGGCATCTCAAGATATTCAAGCAAAACCTGTTTAAGGCTCCACTTATTTCCTTATGTATGTCTGAGTGACTATTAAATGATGGGAGCGATTGTCAGAGAAATATTGATTAATGGCAATGCTAAAATCATTTTTTTTTTTTTTTTTTTCCGAGGGGTCATGTAGTGTAGCCTTCGTCTGCCGGTGTCGAGGTCAGTAAAGGTTGTGCGTTACATGGGAAGCAATCAGAGATAATAACACACGGCTTACTGCGCCCAGCTCTAAAATCACAGGGTGATTATAAGAGCATATTCACAAAGCGCTTGTTTTCTTGTTAGTAAATGTCAATAATTCCTCTGTCATCATGGCAGACTGCTGAACCGACATAACTGCAAAAGCTAACCAGTGACTCTTAATACAGGTGTAAGCCTGCATTTATGTGCTGCGCTTTATTTTCTAGTAAATAAATTATCCTTCTGAACATTAAAAATAAAGGATTTCATCAAATCATGAGAAAAAATGGTGGTGGAAAAAATTCAGTTTTTGACAGTGGGAGAGAGGTCTTCAAAGATCAATGAACATGATAGCACTCTATTATATTTAGCAGGAGGAGTAGCTGGAAGAAAAGGTGACATTTTCTGCTTGAGATAACGCTCAGATATGTATGAATATAATTTACACTTTACTAGAACCCTTATATCCTCACTTAAAGACATCTGGGTTTTGTTACTGGTTAGTAAAATAGTTTGATATAGTTTATAGAGATGAGCGAACAGTGTTCTATCGAACACATGTTCGATCGGATATCAGGGTGTTCGCCATGTTCGAATCGAATCGAACACCGCGTGGTAAAGTGCGCCAAAATTCGATTCCCCTCCCACCTTCCCTGGCGCCTTTTTTGCACCAATAACAGCGCAGGGGAGGTGGGACAGGAACTACGACACCGGGGGCATTGAAAAAAATTGGAAAAAGTCATTGGCTGCCGAAATCAGGTGACCTCCATTTTAGACGAATAGTGGATTTCAAATCCGGGTCATATGAGAATGTGAACTTTGTGACTATGAGACAGGGATAGCTGTACAGGCAGGGATAGCTAGGGATAACCTTTATTTAGGGGGGAATGTTATTAAAAATAACTTTTTGGGGCTCTATCGGGTGTGTAATTGTGATTTTTGTGAGATAAACTTTTTCCCATAGGGATGCATTGGCCAGCGCTGATTGGCCAGAGTACGGAACTCGACCAATCAGCGCTGGCTCTGCTGGAGGAGGCGGAGTCTAAGATCGCTCCACACCAGTCTCCATTCAGGTCCGACCTTAGACTCCGCCTCCTCCAGCAGAGCCAGCGCTGATTGGCCGAATTCCGTACTCTGGCCAATCAGCACTGGCTAATGCATTGTATTGGCGTGATGAAGCAGTGCTGAATGTGTGTGCTTAGCACACACATTCAGCTCTACTTCATCGGGCTAATAGAATGCATTGGCCAATCAGTGCTGGCCAATGCATTCTATTAGCTTGATGAAGCAGAGTGTGCACAAGGGTTCAAGCGCACCCTCGGCTCTGATGTAGCAGAGCCGAGGCTGCACAAGGGTTCAAGCGCACCCTCGGCTCTGATGTAGCAGAGCCGAGGGTGCACTTGAACCCTTGTGCACCCTCGGCTCTGCTACATCAGAGCCGAGGGTGGGCTTGAACCCTTGTGCAGCCTTGGCTCTGCTACATCAGAGCCGAGGGTGCGCTTGAACCCTTGTGCACCCTCGGCTCTGCTACATCAGAGCCGAGGGTGCGCTTGAACCCTTGTGCACACTCTGCTTCATCAAGCTAATAGAATGCATTGGCCAGCGCTGATTGGCCAATGCATTCTATTAGCCCGATGAAGTAGAGCTGAATGTGTGTGCTAAGCACACACATTCAGCACTGCTTCATCACGCCAATACAATGCATTAGCCAGTGCTGATTGGCCAGAGTACGGAATTCGGCCAATCAGCGCTGGCTCTGCCGGAGGAGGCGGAGTCTAAGGTCGGACCTGAATGGAGACTGGTGTGGAGCGATCTTAGACTCCGCCTCCTCCAGCAGAGCCAGCGCTGATTGGTCGAGTTCCGTACTCTGGCCAATCAGCACTGGCCAATGCATTTCTATGGGGAAAAGTTAGCTTGCGAAAATCGCAAACTGACAGGGATTTCCATGAAATAAAGTGACTTTTATGCCCCCAGACATGCTTCCCCTGCTGTCCCAGTGTCATTCCAGGGTGTTGGTATCATTTCCTGGGGTGTCATAGTGGACTTGGTGACCCTCCAGACACGAATTTGGGTTTCCCCCTTAACGAGTTTATGTTCCCCATAGACTATAATGGGGTTCGAAACCCATTCGAACACTCGAACAGTGAGCGGCTGTTCGAATCGAATTTCGAACCTCGAACATTTTAGTGTTCGCTCATCTCTAATAGTTTATTCTATCCGATTTCTTCCAATGATGAAGTATACATTCTAATGTAGTTCCTTTTAGCAATGTTGCTAGGTTTAGTATATATTTATTTCCTTACCATCTCAAATACTTTCATAATGAATGTCCTTCTATAATGTGATTGTTAGGCCTAAAATTCATGGCTGATTCATTTCTTAGTACTACATGTCTAATTAATGGGGCACTGTTTGTGTGAAAGCATATGAATAGACAAAGATAAATGATAAATGCTTGACTACCTACAGCCACCACTACAAGTACAATATATATATATATATATATATATATATATATATATATATATATATATATATATGTATATATATCCTGCCTCTTTTACTAGTCCTGTTTGCATGGGAGATTCAGATATGTGTATTAGAAGCTAAGCTGCTTTTCTTAACCCTAAATGATATCCTAACCATCCTATTTGTATAAGGAAGAATATCTTTGTACCAGCCTGATGAAGGGACCTTTTTAGTAGTACTGAAAGCTCGCAATATGTCATCAGTTTTAGTTAGCCATTAAAAAAGGTATCAACTGCCAAAGACTCCTCAAAAAAATGTTTTATATTTCATATCCTATTTGTGTCCATGAATCACTCCCACGCATTTCAAGCTATTGGGGCAGTTTATCATTTTTCTGGCATAGATGGGGCATATGATAGATAGAGATGGAGATAATGTGGCACATATTTGGCACACAATGCTTTTGTGCAAAGCATGGAATGTGTGTTGCATTCAGTAGACAGTGACAGATAATGTGCATCTACAGTTGTGCTAAAAAGTTTACATACCCCGGCAGATTTTTGTTTTTTTGGCCTTTTTTCAGAGGATATGACTGATAACACAAACATTTTTTTCCCCCTCATGGTTAGTGGTTGGGTAAAGCCATTTACTGTTAAACTTCTGTGGTTTTTCTTTTTAAATCATAATGACAACCACAAACATCAAATTGACCCTGTTCAAAATTTCATATACCCTGGTGATCTTGGCCTGATAACATGCCCAGAAGTTAACACAAAGGGGTTTGAATGGCTACTAAAGGTAACATCCTCACCTGTGACCTGTGTGTGCATAAAGGCGGAGTGAGTTTCTGGGATCCAGACAGCCGGTTGCATCTTTCCTCCCGCCACTGATGTTTCTGGATTGTGAGTCATGGGGAAAGCAAAAGAATTGTCCATGGAACTTACAGGAACTGAAGACTTTTTGCAAAGAAGAATGGGCAGCTTTACCATCTGAGAAAACAAAGAGCCTCATCCACAACTACCACAAAAGACTTCAAGCTGTCACTGATGTTAGAGGGAGTGATACATATTATTACGAACAGGGGTATGTGAACTTTTGAACAGGGTCATTTTGATGTTTTTCTTTGTCATTATGATTTAAAAAGAGAAAACACAGAAGTTTGACAATAAATGGCGTCAACCAACCACCAACCATGAGTGGAGAAAAAGTTTTTGTGTTATCATTCATATTCTCTGAAGAAAAGGGTAAAAAAAAGAAAAAAATCTGCTGGCGTATGTAAACTTTTTAGCACAACTGTATATTCCACAGCCACATAATATAATAAACTATTTAACTATGAAAATGCAAAGAAAGATATATTAGACATATTCTAGAAAAATTACTTATCGTGCAGTTTTCCTGTTTGCTAAACTGTTAGTTATATGTTTGCAATATACAGTACGTAAGTCCACACAGTCGCACAGCAGTATTATTGGCAGTACTTTGCATAAGTGTTCGGAAGTCAAAACTCAGATTCAAATATGTAGTAAACAGAGAAAAAGTATAATGGAATGACTTCTCCCTCGTCTGTGTTTTGGACCTACTCCTAGTTTTGTGTTATAAATACTGAAGCAAAGTTCTGACCAAAATACCGCCATGTGAAAATGTTTGTGTTTTTTATTGGACATAGCCCAGTTTTACTCAGTGTTATTCTGATCGTATTGCCCTGTTGAAATGTGTTGAATGTGTACAGTATAGATGTAAATCTGTAGGAGAAACAATGAGGCAGATTTCTGAATAGAGCCTTAATTTTATTTAGGATATTTGTTTTTGACTCCCCACCTTCCAAGCCCCTTGTTTTTGTTATTGTACTTGTAATGGTACTTTTTAGTATTCTGTATGATGTAATGGAAAGTTGGAAATAAATTCAGTATGAGGTGGAATTGGAAAAAAGGTACATTTGTGTGACTTTCTTTCTGTGCAGCCAAATTAACATGTGACCTGTAATCTATAGCTCAGTACAATTCCAGGGATGCCAAATTTTAAAAAAGGTTTAGTGGATACTGGCCCCATTTTCTTAGTCTTTTTTGTTTGGGGGAGGGGCCTTATTTTGATGGAAAGTCCACTCAGTGTTCTCTCTGACCCCAAAATATGCCATAATAGTACAATAATAGTGTAGTGGATATTGGGAAGGGGTTAAATACATTTTAAAAAACCCACTTTAATTGACCATAACGGCCAATCACAGCACAGTTTTCAATTGTAATAATGCTTTTGAAAAATGAAAGCTGTGCTGTGATTGGTTGCTAAGATAAATGAAAACAATTGTCCTCAGATATACAAATAAGTAAAGTAAGGCTAGGAACACATCTTCGTGGGGGTTTCCATTTGGGAGTTCCACTTGGGAACCCTCCCGAATGGAAACCCAATCCACATAAAAAATCGGTTACCTTAGGAAATCCATGGATCCCATAGTCTATAAGCCGTGTGGTCTCTGTTTGGCCTCTTCCCAAGAAGGGTGAAAAATGGGGAGAGAAAAAGGCTGCTTGCATGCAGAGGGGAGAATGGAATCCCCGTACATGAACCGGGCGCAGATGTGAACCGAGCTTTAAGCACACACATTAGGTATCCCAGCATCCAAAAATGCCTAATCTACAAATTTATTTGAATAATAAGCAATCAAAACCTCTGACACTCTCCAAAACAGTATCAATAAAAAGTGCATCCGGGCTTGCAAAAAAAGATGCCTTATGGAGCCTTGTTTATGAAAATAAAAAAAAGCTACAGGTGTCAGGAGAATATGGCTAGTCCTAGAAATTCCTTTTTCAAAGTCTTGGGGTTAAAGTGTGTATATATACCGGCCAGGTAATGGAGGGGGTGTACATCTCACCCAGACTACTAAGGTGGGTGAGATGAGAAAACTCCAGAAAGAATGTTTCTCAGCAGATAATTCTGTCTGCTGAGTGTTATTTCAAAGTTCCAGTTACTGGGCTGGATTTTTAGGAATGACAGGTAGGTTGGTAGTGGGACCTGTCATTCCACCCCCCCTCCAGTCCACACTTTGGGGATGTTCCGGTAGCGACTCAGCTGTTGAGAGTCTCCTCGTCAAGGAGGCTTAAGAAGCCAGCTTCAGCAGCAGACCTTTGGCAGAGCTTGGCTGTAGCGCAAACAGAGTGGTCATATTTTGGAGCTGTGTCCTGAATGACTCAACTGGTTTTTGATTTCTGTTATTCTAGGTGAGGTAACCTATTCTATGTTTAGTTAGAGCCTAGTCGGGCAGGTATTTATTTTTGTATTGTTTCCTTTTGTTGCCGCACTACCTTTTTTGAAAATAAAACTCTACTTTTGTTTTGGACTAAAGAAACTGGACTTGTGTGTCTATGCCACCCCACCTAGCAACCCCAGACCCTAACAATATATACACACATATTATACATGTTACATATGTACATAAATACTATGCAGCAACCTACTAATCTACCCCTAGTGGTGGTTGCAAGTAGAGAGAATTTTATGATTTACATACATTTCTTACTATAGCTGTCTTCTTGGCTGTACATGTCCAGATATGTGTAAAACAGATTAAAGAGGATGTTTCGCTACCTCCACCAGCTCCAACTCTTTATTTCCTACAATAGCTGTCGTTCCCTAATTCTGACATTTTTTCTCTAGCCCCAACTGTTATATCTATTAGTTTCAGGAATGAATGTGCTAATTAGAATCTCTACTGTCAGGTGGAAAAACATGTCTTTATGCTCCATTCCCAGACTGCCTATCTGAGAGAAGAGATTCTATTTAGCATATTGGGTGCTAAAATTAACATAAAACTGATTTCTCAAAATCAAGATCTTGTGGCTAGGGCAGGATTGTTAGAGTTAGAACTGACAGAATTGGTAAAAGGTCCCCTTTAAGCTTCTTTTTTATGACACAACATGGTTTTGTGACAAGATATCCTATAGTGATAGGCTGACCATCTAACCCACCTAATGGGGGATAGCAAATTGAAGTCCTCCATATATAGGATTTGGAGCGCTGTATCGTAAACACTGAACTTTCAACACTATGAGGGTCCATTCACATGGAGGAAAATTGCGGTGAATTTGGTGCTGAATTTCATCACTGAAAAAAAAGCCTCCCATTAACTTCAATGGGTTCCTTTATCTGCTAGCAGAAAAGGGAACCCATTGAAGTCAATGGGAGGCTTTTTGTTTTCAGTGATGAAATTCAGCACCAAATTCACCGCAATTTTTCTCCGTGTGAATGGACCCTAAAGATGAAATTATATCACCTCAAATTTAGACTGAAATAAACTATTTTTTAAAGGAGGTATTTACTTGGTATACATGGTATAACAATTATCACAACTTTTGCGCACTTTCCTGAGTCACCAATATGATAAGATGACAGCTTTTTTTTTTTAGCAGATTAACCAACAGATCTGTTCTCCTCCTCTTTTCTTCTCGCGTTTGTTATAAATATGATAGCATATAAATATGTATATTTGTGTAACTGATTATAACTGCTGTGTGTTACATTCAGTAGGCAGTGACCATACTGTGTATATATATGCCACAGTCACACAGATTATAGAAAATACAAAGGAAGATATATTGGTATTGTACACCTTAACATAGTGAAAATGTTTGTCTTCTTTATTTGGACAAAGCCCAGTTTTATTCAGTGATACTCTGATCACATTGCCCTATTGAAATGGGTTCAACATATAGGATATAGCTATAAATCTATAGGAGAAACAATGAGGCAGTTTTATGAAACATGCCTTAAAGCACAGGTTTAATGTCTAATAGTGCTTTGAAGTGAAAGCTGTGCTATGATTGGTTGATATGGCCAACTAAACTAGGTTTTTTGGAAGACTTTGTTATATTTTTGAGCTATTATTGCTATTTTTTGTTGGTTATTTCTATAAAAATAAAAACAAAAAACATGCTGACTCAGCATTAAATCAATAATTGAAAGCTAATAGTCAGAAGAGTGGCCTTGGAAAAAACATTAATAGATGGAGCAGAAACAGAAAGGACAGGGCATGCAGCTCTAAATTCATTTCAATGCCAGACAAGGCAAGACCCCAAAATAATTAGACCCCAGACCCCAAAGTTATCCAGACCAAGTCATAGATGAAGTCACACCACAGATAAGAGAACAATCAGATCACTTCTCATCCCTTGGTTTGCTTCAGCTCCAGTAATGATAACCCAATTATGTATCAACAATATAAAAGCATCCGAGCCTTCACAGCATAACTACTGCTATATGAAGTGACGATATAAGTGAAAAACATTTCCAGATGTAATACTACTTTACTGAGAAATGATGGCTCCGAGCTACAGGTCTGAAGCTATACATAGTAAGAACGTAATAGAAGATGTTAATTAGTATTATGCTAATGTTTTCAATGGCACTTTAACTATGTAGATGGCCTGAACTTACCAGAAAGGAAGGGAAGAGAGGGGCAGATAGTAAGTAAGTTACAGATGTGTCCTCCATGACCTGTCCTCTTGGCTGGACATGTCCAAATATATGTATCATAGGTTATCAGAAAGTGATATATTAAATATTGTACTTCGATCTTTGTCTAACTTTTGTTAGCATGGAGTGATATTTGGTTTAATGGACTATAAATTACATGTAGAGACCTCAGTACACAGTAAGCACATAGGAGGGATGCAGAGGTGAACCTACCCCTTTCGCCGCCCGAGGCGAACTACAGAATGCCCCCCCCCCCGGGAGGAGGGGGTGTGGCGGAGCGAAGGGGGCGTGGTGAAGTGAAGGGGGCGGGGCTTAGCACCATTCGCAGAGCACGGAGAGGACCTGCTCTCTGCCTGAGCGTGAGGGGAGGCTGCTGGAGCAACGCTACTCCAGTGGCCTCCCCAAAACACTGCTCGGTGCTAAGCCAGTCCAGGACAGCTTGTCCTGGACTGGCTTAGGTAAGCAAAAATGCCGCCCTCCCTGGGGCCCTGGCATAGCGCTGCCTGAAGTGGTCGCTTCAGGTCGCCTCATGGGAGGTGCGGCGCTGGAGGGATGAATGTGTTGGAGGGATGTTGTGTAAAGTGGCAGGGCAGACAGAGGTAAATATCTGGAGGTGGTGAGGCAGAAAAAGGAGAGGCAAACATAAAACTCTTCCTCTCTATGGATATACTATGATTCTTATTTGTCATGTCCGCACTATGGATCTCCTTAGCCAAACTACAGATGTTGCTTTCTGATAAAAACAATTTGATTCATTTAAAAACAAAAAACATCAGGATGAAGAAGGAAAAGGAAGATGAAAGACTACAATAAGGCATTGCCCATTTCACCTGACAAAATTGATGGTACCCGCTTGGAACACGTTTTAATAAAATTGTGCTTGTATGCCATGTATGCCAGTTGTGTCATCCATGCAGTGAATTTATCTACCAATGGCTTTATCCTGTGTTTTTTTGTATTTGGTTAGACAATCCCTTCCAGGTTTTCGGTACCGTAGCAGCTTTGGCTTTGTGCGGCTCACCATTTTTAGTGTTGTGCGTAGTGTTAAGCAATACATCAGGTGAACATCCATTTATTGTTACCTGCAGGTTCCTATCCTGAGCATATTATACTATGGTGTGCTGTGTGTGTCCTTTTATCCAGGAACATTAGGGGGGCCGTAAGCACTGGCATCCTTATTGAGGTTGCAGTGGCCACAGATGCCACCAGGTCCGTAAAGCAAGAGCACTCACAGATTACCCTCACCACACTAAGGCTGATTAAACTTCTTTGATCTGATTTCTGATTTCCAGACATGTAGCTATAGGGAATGCAGTGGTAGTCACTACCAGCCCTGATCCTTGGGAGGCCCCAATGGTCCCTGTGTCACATAAAATAAACAACCACTTTAAATGCCACAATGTACAAATGGGGTCCCATTACAGATTTAGCACTGGGACCCAGGAACTTCAAGTTATGCCTCTGCATCTTCTTTTTCCCACTTCTCCAGTAGGTACGACTAGTGACCTTCTCAGAATGTTCACATTTCCCGAGCACTCAAACAGCCCCATACTTACCCTCCAAAGAAAAGGCTGCAGAAGGTTCCTCAATTTCCACTATGAAACACAGCAGGGCCAATAAAATTGCAGACGGTTACATCTGAACTCGTTTCAGCAATCACAGCAATGTTTTTTGTGTTTTTGATGACACAAAATGATTATAAAATGGGAAAATGAATCAAAAAGTCAACTTTAAAATAAAGGGAAAAATTCTCTATCCATTTATCTAAATGAATCTAATAGCATAAAATAAATAGTGGGTTCCATGGTCTCTTTTTTCTGAAATGAAATTCAGCATTTCTGTCGGCCGCCTAATGACTATCATAGTGGCACTGTGCACTCCTGTCATTTATTCCATTTTCTTACCCTCAATAAAATCAATCAAGCAAGGATAACACGGCTTAAATACAGTATATCAACTTAACAGCACTGCATCAATTAAAAAAAAGACATTACGTTTGACGCCAAGGCTAATGCAGAAAAAATAAAAGATGCGGCAGTAGGATTCACCAAGGCTGCTATCCTGCCATATTAACACATTGCACTGAATAAAGATGAGAGACCCGAGCCTCAAAGAAACTCATCATTTATTTTACCTTTCCTGGATAACTTCTAAATACGTGAAACTTTTATGATATTCTGTACAATAAAGTACAAACTCAAGTGTGCTGACCTGGAAAGAGATCTTATTAGGAACAAAATGGGCTGAAGCTCTCTGTTCAAAGAATGAATTGAAGTTCTAGTCATAACTTGCTCATCTCAATCTATTCTATCAGACAACTCCTCAGTTCACACTTCTTTCATTTAGACTGGCGTTTTATACCAAAAGAAAATAATAAACTTTTATCTGTTTAGTAGCTTCACCTTTCTGCTCATATTCATATTTGGAAACAGGAATGAAATCCTTCTGAATTGACACAAAGCGACTAGTGTTATCCAATATAATGCAGAACAATGTGCACATTAGTCAAAGTTACTCTCATACGACACGGGTTATTAAAATGCTGCTCCGCAAACAAAAAATGTACATTAACTTTTTCTATTGCGCACATTTTTCCACTTTTAGGCCTCCTTTGCAAATAATTCATATTTACTTTCTGATTGCCATGGCTATGTCCAGGATATGTTTGTAGTTTAAAGGGATTCTATTATTAGAATCCCTTTTTCGGGGCCACACGGTGGCTCAGTGGTTAGCACTGCAGCCTTGCAGCCCTGGAGTCCTGGTGTTCAAATCCCACCATGGGCAAAAAAAAACATCTGCAAGGAGTTTGTATGTTCTCCCCGTGTTTGCATGGATTTCCATCCCATACTCCAAAGACATACTGATAGGGAAAAAATGTAGATTGTGAGCTCTATGTGGGGCTCACAATCTACATAAAGAAAAAAAAAAAAAAGAATCCCATTTTCAGCTACAAACACATCAGAATAGCCTTAAGAAAGGCTATTCTTCTCTTACCTTTCTTTTTCTGATCTGTGCCGCCATTCCTGAGAAATTTCTTCTCTCTTCCATATGTAAATGAGTTTTCAAACAGCACAGTGGGCGTTTTGCTTTGCTGTGGACCAATCTTAGACTCCGCCTCCTCACAGACGAGCCTCCAGCAGAACCAGTGTTGATTGGCCGAATGCTGTACATTGTATGGCATTCTGCCAATCAACGCTGGTCAATGCATTCCTATGGGAAAAAGTAATCTCCCGCTCAGCTCTGCTATACCTGAGATGTAGCAGTGCTGTGCGCTCAACGCTACTACATCTGAGATGTAGCAGCACTGTGTCAACTCTGCTATTCCTGAGATGTAGCAGTCCTGTGCGCGCAACGTTGCTACATCTGAGATGTAGCAGCGCTGTGTCAACTCTGCTATACCTGAGATGTAGTAGTGCTATGTCAACTCTGCTACATCTGAGATCGGACCACAGTGGAGACTGCAGTGGACCCATCTTAGACTCCGTCTCCTCAGAGATGAGCCTCCGGCAGAATCAACATTGATTGGCCGAATGCTGTAGTCTGTATGGCATTCGGCCAATCAACGCTGGTCAATGCATTCCTATGGGAAAAAGTAATCTCCCGCTCAGCTCTGCTATACCTGAGATGTAGCAGTGCTGTGCGCTCAACGCTACTACATCTGAGATGTAGCAGCACTGTGTCAACTCTGCTATTCCTGAGATGTAGCAGTCCTGTGCGCGCAACGTTGCTACATCTGAGATGTAGCAGCGCTGTGTCAACTCTGCTATACCTGAGATGTAGTAGTGCTATGTCAACTCTGCTACATCTGAGATCGGACCACAGTGGAGACTGCAGTGGACCCATCTTAGACTCCGTCTCCTCAGAGATGAGCCTCCGGCAGAATCAACATTGATTGACTGAATGCTGTAGTCTGTATGGCATTCGGCCAATCAACGCTGGTCAATGCATTCCTAAGGGAAAAAGTCAGCTCCCGCATTATTAGTGGCATAATACAGGGACTTGGGCATGTTAGATGCCCCCAGGCATGCTTCCCCTGCTGTCCCAGTTGAATTCCAGAGGTGTTGTAATCATTTGCTGAGGTGTCATAGTGGACTTGGTGACTCTCCTGAATCGAATAGTGGTTTCCCCTGAAACGAAGCTTTTTCCCCATAGACTATAATGGGATTCGATATTCGTTCGAATAGTCGAATATTGAGGGGCTATTTGAAACGAATATCGAATATTTCATTGTTCGCTCATCTCTAGATATAACCTGTTTTCAAAAAAGTAAATAACCTCTTGACGACCAACACAAAACATATTCTTCCTATAATGATGAACCACTGCTGCTGTATGAGCACTAAAGGGGATGGCTGGCTGGAGTCGTGTACATAAACTCCCATAATCCCTTATATCGTCTTTAAACATTGATAGGAGGATTTGGAAGACCTGTGAGAACAAAGTAAAATACTTTACGTATTGTAAAGATACAATACATTGCTGGGAAAGCCTAACACAAGCTTTTCCTGCATGTGTGCAAAAAATGTTGATATATATAAATACTGGTTTAGAAGGAATAATGGCCATCTTCTGAACATCTTGAAGAAGATAAGACTGGTAAGAGAAGCCGCTTACACTATTTTCCACAAATTAATTCTACATATATTAAGAATATAATTCCTATGAGCATTTCTTAGATATGGAAATGTTACAACATATTAATTTTTTGTTGAGTATTACAGATCTCAGGTGGGCTGTCGGCAAAAGGAGACAATCTTATTTTTTCAATATTTAAAGCACTGTATAAACCAAACAAACACAGTGGGCTTGTAAATCAATATATATATATATATATATATATATATATATATATATATATACCTCTGTAGCAAAATAAGCAACCTTACCAACCATCCAATACAGACAGGATGGCAGTATAAGAAAATTGTAACAAATCTTTATAGAAGTAAATCACATAAAAATCTATCATTAAATAACACAGAGATATTATCCATAAAAATGGTAATTCCCACAATAGTAACTGCAGTCTGTGGATATGTAGAATCCAAAAATGCCACTGTAACTAAAACAATTATATGTAAAGGGAAAGGGTACAGTATATAAGAATAAGCTGCCACATCAAGTATAACAATGAACACATAACTGCCAACAGTAGCTATAAAAAACAATAATAGTAGGGATATCCAAATCCACCATATCCACAGAGGACACCCCTAGAAAAGTCTATTTGTGAAACATATTTAGATGGTTTGTCCCAGCTAATATTGATCTATACAGCTGATGTTATGGTTATAAAAGAGAAAGCAATGAATGGAAGCCAGATCTGGACTGTAGAGTGAATGGCTGAGCTCCATAAAGTCACATTCCCTGATATTAGCTTGTGATTTGCAAGACTTGTGAGCTGGTCCATTGTCGTGAAGCAGCAACACACCTGCCAACAATGTTGACCGCCTCATGTAATGCCTTCATAGTTGAAGCAAACATGTCCTGGTAAATATTGTCTTGTATGGCATGAATTCTAGTAATAAAGTACCTTCTGTATCCCAAAAAACTGTTGGCATGACCTTTCCAGCTGAATGCTGCACACAAACTTTTTTGATAGTCTTGAGTTGGTGACCCCATTACGCCTCCAATGCATGGACTTTTGTTTGGTCTCATGTTCATGGTTGTAGAACCGTAACGACCCAAGAATATAAGTCTCCTGGATTTTCTCTATGCATGTCTAAATTATCTTGGTAAATTGCTGCCAACATCATTTTTGGTCAGGCATTAACATTCATGCACCCATCAGGAACTGAGTTTTGGCATCATCAAATCATCATGAATGATACTGGAAACTGTGTCAACTGAAATTTCCTAATTCATAATCTATAACACTGGCTTCCAAAGAAGCTTCCAAAATCATGGCCTCCACTTTATGGCACATTTCCTCTGAAGATGCTTTGACGCGTCACCTTGAACAGGATCATCTTCAATGGAATCTTTTCTTCCTTTGTAAGGAAATTAATCAAGGATCAATGCTTCAAATCCCTCAATTTCTTTTGAAGACCAGCACTGTACTTCACTTGCCATCCTGTTACTTTTAATGTTGTCATCAGACTGAGCTGCTAATGTGTGTGTTGCATGTCTAGACATGTCTCGATCTGCACAGACAAGCCTAACACTGATGGAACATACTGAAGTAGATAACTTATTGAACACCCCTGGTATGAATACCTACTATATACATCTTTTTTCATCAAATCTTTCTTGTGACTAAAAAGACAAATAAATGTTAAAAGGGAAACAGTGTGGCAGTATACAATATTCAGTGATGCTCACAGTCTTCACATTACATTTTGCATTACGTGGCAGCCGTAATATTAAAAACAGCAATATTGTAACATTTCTGCCTGTTCGGGTCTCTGCACCACCCTCTGCTCGTGTGCTGCCACGCAGGAGGCAGGTGCAGTTTGGTTCTTGGCTTAAAGTTTTTGCTCACACTAGTTTTAGCTCTAGTCCTGTGATTGAATTTGCACCACACCCGTCTTCTGCCCTTGTTTGTCTCTGTTCTTGAAGTGTTAATTTGTGTGATTGACAGCCTGCCTTCCTATCAACTCCAGGGGCGGGTTCTTCCTCCCTATTAAGTCTTGACTCTCATTCACACCAATGCTTGCTATTGCCTTGTGCATACTTGCTCCTTACTGTCACGATTTCTGCTTGTATTCTAATCCTTGACCTTTGGCTTTCCTCACTGACTATTCTTTGGACTCCAATTTGGCACTGCATCGCTCAACTGTGTACTGACCCTTGGCTAGCTGACCTCCCTTTCTTGTTGTCCATCTTGTCTGCATTTTGTGTCTCGCCTATACAGGAAGGGAACGTCTTCGTGGTTGCCGCTTAGTACGTAGGATAGGGCCTGGCAATAGGAAGGGACAGTTGGGGGCTTCAGCTTAGGGCTCACTGTCTTTTGTGTCCCGTCCCAGGGTTCAAACAGTTACTGGGGAATTGCTGTCCTAGCAATTCCCTAACAAATATTCAGTTTTTTTCACAAAGTATGTTTTATCTATATGCTCAAATGGAACCAGAAATTCAATTAATTGACATGCTAGATCTACATTCAAAGGATATTAAGATACTGTTCCACTTAAAATTTTTGCAAAAATTTCTAGTAGTGCACTAGGGCATAAACTGGAAAGGATCAGCCTGTGCAAAGACAACCGACAAAGACTGTATTACCCTCTGAGAGATGTTCCATAGAAAGTCATTCTGATTCATTCTTACAAATATCTGCACTAGCAAAAACATATTGTGTCCATGTCATAAAGCGAGATATCTTCTGCCCATCATCGACTTGCTGCTGAAATATGAAAATGGAAAAAATGACTGGGAACTTGATATAGAGTAATTTATTTTCTGATCTGAAATAGTTCAGGTAAATTGCTAAGGCCATTGTTGCTTAGTCCTGAGTATAATTTATTCCTCTGTAAATGCCAGCACAGGGAGTATACACAATTACAGTTTATTTATTCCATCCAGATTAAATTATTAGGGCAGATATAAAGCAATTTCAATTTAAATGCTCCTTGGCAAACAAGACAGCTATTGTTGCACTTTCATCCACCAGGAAACGAAAGTCATTCATTATGTAAATGAACCATACATTTGTTTACTGCCTTCCCAATTCATTAATGAATACAAGGAAGAAATAGAGAAGTATGAGGCCATTCGAGAGCTAATATAGCTTTAAAATGTCTGCCACTGCTGCGAGAACTTGATGAAAGGTTAGAAATAAATCTCATCTCTGTACAGGTGACTGAACTTTAATTTTATATAGGCAAAACAGAGAGAAAAAAGCAATTAACAAGTCATCTCATATGTAATGCTTTGGCCGGAGATAGAAGTTATTTCTTGTCTACTTTGTTTTATACTCTAAGATACAAATGAGTCTGAACCAATAAAAACAATTAAGGCTATTGGAGAAATAACACTGTCCATTGTCTTGTTGGCGTTATAATAAAGTCCGGGTTCACATCTGCGTTCAGTATTCCATTCGGAGAGTCTGCATGGGGAACCCCCCTAACGGAAAGCCGAACGCATTGACAATTGGTGAGTTTATGAAATCACTTAGATTACTTTCCTCTCCGTATGACTCGTACGGACTCTGTGTGGAAAGCACACGGACCGCATTACAGTCTATGGGGTCCATGTGCTTTCGTAAGCTCACCACTTGTCAATGCGTTAGGTATGCCATTTGGGGGGTCCCCATGTGGACTCCCCGAATGGAATACCAAACGCAGATGTGAACCAGGCCTAAGAAATCTTTCCTCTTTTTAGTGAAAATGTTATAGCTTGGACATGGATTATACATATACATACATACATATATGTGCATTCTGTACATATATAAAGCAGTAAACACTCTACCTGTTGAAATATAGGCCAGGTTTACACATGCAGTATACATTGTGAAGTCAATAAAATTGACATTAAAATTATTATATTATCCTTATGTGAAATGTACTAACGTGGTTAACAACAACAAACATTTGTAATTCGCTTGACAATGGACTCAAGCTTGAATTTATTGCATGAGATGGGTCATTGGCTCTGGGCTTCTAGTTAGGCTTTTGTTTGCTGCTGCATAGTAAGAAGACAGGTAATAAATACTAATATATATTAGAAGTCATTGTTTAAGGCAAGCAATAAAATGCTCAATGAAACAGTTCTCACAAGGAATAATGTACCAAAGCCCCTCACATAATACATTTTACATACTAGATTTTACAGCCCCGACCTGTCACATATTTTATCTTCCTTCTTTGTTAGTCAAGCTGGCAACGTTGGAAATGCAAGTTCAACATCCTGCGTCTGCCATTCATATATGGCAGATTATAAATCTTTTTCCTTCAAAAATCATGTAGTCCAACAATGAGCAGCACAGGGGCGGTATATTAGTCAAGCTATTCTACTCATATACTATACCACTTGAACAAGGTTGGACACAGGCAGACATGCATGGTGACCCAACACAGACTGTAGCTTCAATCATGGCTGAAATACATGTGAAATGCACTGGAGAGGTGATTAAAATCGCTCATTTATACATTATTGGTGATGACATGCCTGGCTGAGCATATTGAAAAAAAATTAAGTATTTTAATCATCATGCCTGAAATTCTTTAAACTAAAATGCAGTTGACAAGCTTCAGCAATGATAAATCTGCAGCTTTAGTATATGAGGCCTCCTGGAATAGCACTTAGGATACACATACATTGGAATAAAAACTGCATTCTGTGCTGATATGTGATCCTGGATACTAGACATGCTTTCAGGCTCTAGCTGGTCATCATTCAAGTAGAACAAAACATTGGCTATAAGACAATGTGTTACATTGCTGGGGATTGAACTGATAGCCCTGAATGCTTAAGTCAGCAGCTTGCAGTCAATAACAACAGGGCTTTATTTTTATGTCCACTCCAGGCAATTGATCTGCCTTTTAGATACTGTGAAAATCCAGAAGAAAAAAACACTTTGTTCTATAAATAGACCTCCAGACAGTGGCATTATTGCTGTGTCTGCTGCTTTCTTTTGATCTTACTAATAACTCCAATAGGATCGTTTGTAGTGAACATTGTATAGAGTAACAGATGCAGAAAACTCTTCATTTGTCAAGGCAGGGGAATTCTGGTTTCATTAGAATTAGAACTTAAGACCTTCACTTGTTAGTACAAACTTCTAGGTAATAATATATACCTTGTGATTATAAGAAGGTACTCATGCTAAAAGAATGGACTAATTATATTCAGCAGAAAAGCCCCAAATGAGCAAATGGACTGGGCTGTTTTCACTATACTGTGAGAGGTCTAAGGCCGGGACTCCATGGGACGGAAACGCTACGATTTGCTCGCGGGCGGAAACACTGCGGGAAAAATCACAACATTTTACAGTACAGTTTTACAGTAACGGCAAAGTGGATGGGATTCTAACATTTCTATATTGGAGGGGTCTGCCGTGGATATAAGTTATATTACCCATATTTAGTGACATGGGTATGTAAAGTTCCTAAGCCTCCCTTATGTTATTGGTATAAATGCTTGGCAGACACACTTGTGGGTTGCTATTGCTATTGAAGGATCACACTTATCTAGTATGTACAAGGAAAATATACTTAAGACAATGCAAAGATAAACACACAGAGGTGAAGTCCTTGCCTACAAAACAGGACAAGCTCAGTTATGTAACCCAGATCATTGGCTGATACATCTATTATTTTCTAAATTTGTTCTGTATCTACTTTTCATTAACACACCAATAAATTTCCATTTTTTTTCCGTTATAAGAGTCAGTCCTCCTGATATACCCCACGGTCGCATATGGGTATGACTTACACTCCACAATGTTATTTTATACAAAAACTGAAGACAAGTCAATTTATGAATCAACATGAAACATTTTGATAAAGTTATCACATAAAAAAAAACATTATTTAAAATATTTTCAATATACTATATACAATATTGTAGGAAATACTTTGAAGATTCCATTTGCGCTGCTCTGAGCACATAATTACAATTATTCCATAAAAATGCTGCCCTGTGACCTTGGCCATATGGGAAGGGCAGCAGATCATTGCACATCATAATCAATCACCATCTAATTATGTATTTCTGCCGTATTCTATATCTGTCTGTAACTACTGGAAGAGATGCGTTGGAAAAATCTATTGTGTGTGTGTAAGTGCAGGTCAAGCCGTATTATTAATGAACTGCTCAGCTTATATACTGTGGACTGGTTTTGGACAGAAGTAAATAAGTTACAGACTCGTCTTTAATGCAGAAGTTGATACGTTTATTCATTTGTCAGTATCTTTAGATAATAGTAAGACTTTTCAGGCGATGCTCATATTATGGTCGAGTTTTACCTTGTACGAAAGGTAAATGTACTGGACATCAATCATGTAGTATTATATCTGCATTGGCAAGTCACATTTATGGTACTACGTGTAGCGTATCTATGCAAATGTACGAATTCGCTGAAAATATATATAACATTATACAATTCTTGTATGTCCTTATGTATCCTAGTATTCATTATACGGTAAAGTTATGTATTCTTTTGAATAGCTCAGAGATTTTCTATAGAGAAGACTCAAGGTGAAAGCGTTTGTGTTACATTTTTCTCATCTAATAAATGGGCGCCCATATTTCTTTATTGTGTTGTATGCATGGGGTAGTTATGCATGTTTTTAAACATTCCCATTAAAATAAGTGGGAGGTATAAATCACGAGCACCATTCACCTTGCCACATCATTTTCTAATGCATACTCCCCTATTGTTTGATTTATTGACATATATTTGATTAACCTTGATAAAATTGCCTGCATAACTCACACATATTAAAATTCCTACATATGGACATATCAGAAATACTGCTTTAGTATATATAGTAAATGAGCAAAAAGCAATACCTGTAAAGTAGATGTAAATTATCTAAACAGCTTCATAGAACAGTGAACCAATTTCAGTTATGGATAAGGTAGAATAATTGTGTATTGCTTTGCAGTTCTTTATAATCCACATATGAGCGTTCGTTCTCATGAACTATCCATTTGGGGTTAGAACTCCAAAACAAAATAGTCTCTTAATTCCACTAAAAACAGTCTACATGACACGTGTTTTGTTCTACCCATTGGTCACTTATACGGCGTTTCTCCAAAAATAAGTCCTATCCCAAAAATATGCCCTGGCATGATTTTTCAGGATTTTTTGCTTGAAATATAAACCCTACTCTGAAAATAAGCCCAAGCTATAGTTCGTTAAAAAAGCAAATATAATACAGTAGAACAGATACAGTAGACCCTTGATCAAGGACAGCAGGCAAAAAAAAAAAAAAAAAAAAAAGCAGACACCCCAAATTAATTGACACCCCCCCCCCCCCCAGAGAATCACACATTGACTTTAAGGGAGCTATCTTCACAATAGGGCACTAGTGAGATGTTTCTCTGTAACAATAAGGGTTGACTACTGATAGTGCTGGTTTCTCACAAACAGATCAGGTAGTTCCACTGGAATGACTGTGTTGTGGCTGCCTCCGGTCACCAGGGGGAGCCAACTACTACTACACTTGGCTGCAGTGGAACGCTACTGCAATGGCCATTGGCCTGAGCCATGAGTGAAACAAATCTGTGTGTGAGAACCCATCCACCATCCAGCACTTGCCAACTGTTAATTGTTTTTTTGTGGGGGGGGGGGGGGTCTGGTGAATGGATTGTTGTTCATGGAAAAAAAAATAAGGCATCCCCTGAAAATAATCCCTAACCTATCTTTTGGAACAAACAATAATATAAGACCCTGGCTTACATTCAGAGAAAGACGGTACATAAACGGAAACCCATAAAGAGATAAAGGTCTTTATTGTCAAAGTCATCCATATATTTACACCCTTAGGCTGTGTTTACATGGAGCAGTTTGCCACAGATTTGAGGCGGATTTCAATGGGAGGCAGAGATCACAGCTGGACATGGAAAAAAGAAACATATGGCTCGATAGCCGTGGAGTCCGCGATTCAAGACTCCCTTCATCCAGGCCTAATCAGCAGTGGGATTCCGCACCTGAATGCTGATACACTGCATCAGCATTGCGTCATGGCTAGACCGCGGCGAAAATGCAGTCAGCAAAAAATGTGAACATACCCTTGTAGTAAGAAGCAGCATATCTTAATACACTCCATCCTGTCAATGGATTATGATATACTGCAGGTCTCCAGATTTTCAGGTAGCGCTCTTTTTTCATTTTGCTCAGGACTTTTGGGTAGCAGTCACCTTCAATCCCCCCAAATTATCTAGAAACCTCGACTCTACATTGCAGGTAAACTTTATGCTGCATTTATTTAATTTCTCACGTGCTGTACTGTACCACACAGTGATGCACAACTTGTAGCAGAGTTAGTGGCAATGTTGTGAGTATCTTGCACCTTTTCTCAAGTTGTGCAGGTAAAAATTCACCTCTAGAAGTATAAAACTACCACAGTTATTATGCACAGTCTGAGAGAAGGGATAGACTGAAAATATTGCAACTAAGTATGCCAAGGGGTATATCATTGTGGTATTATGTGTAAAATAGAATGACATATGCAGTAAGTAGATCACCTGCAATGTGGAAGGCTACACCATTCTTCTGAAATTTGTGTAGCGGTGAAAAACAAGAGTATACAGGCTTGGACTGGTGAACAGGTGAATCCCCCTGTGTACCCCTGATCTAAGTGGGCCCCAGATGACATGGCACAGTACTCTCAATATTTGTAGAAACTACCATTTTTATTGTTACATACAGGGGACACTTTAAGAAGCTGAGTTAATATGCAGAATCAAGCCAACCATTATCTTTCCTCCTTGGGCCGCATCTTCTCTATGACACTGCAGGTCCCCAGTCACCAATCATCTTTCTGAGCCTGAGCAGCTATAAGCTAGAACTATAAGGGCCCTAGTTCAAAGCAAGATCCTGACAGCAGACTACTGGCAGGGCCCCAGGAAAGGGATAAGCTGGAATTTACTACTGAACACAATTATGTTGTTGGAATTTTAGGAATTTTCAAACAAATATGAAGGTAAAATTTGAATAATGTGCCCCTCCCAAAAGAATTTTACTGGTGGACCCTACGCTCCCCAGTCCATCTCTGAGGCTATTACGTAGTGCATTGCACATTTTGCACAGGAGCTTGAGACTATATTATAAAGTATAAACTGTACTTACTATTAACATTGGGCCTCAACTTGTTTTGCATACATACTGTGACACATTCTGGTCAGTTATATGACAATGGTGTTTTAAACATGACGAGATTTCTTCTCATTAGTACTAATTACTGTTTTTATGGAAGCATTAAATTCCAGTAACGGGTAGTAATGAGCGTTATGTCAGAACTCTCCATACTGATTCCTGGGACAATTGTTACATTTCACTGCTCCAACAGTTATGTTTATTAGTCATACCTATGTAAGTATATACATAGAATATTAGTGTATGACATGTTTTGTATATTTATGCTATTCATGAATCCACCTGTCTTCCATTAAGGAGACCCTCTCCATATTTCCCCAGAGTCCCCTGTCCTCAGACGGCAGAGCATGACTTCTTGTGTGAGCATTTTCCTTTCTGAACAATATGCGCCAATGCTATAGCCTATTAAAACACTCCAAGCACTAATTTATTTATGGTCTTCTGCAAAACATATCATGCAGAGCTGAGCATTGCTCTCTAGGTAAGATCTTGGCAATTATAAGCCTAACATGAGGATAATGGATAAGGTTATTACAAAAGTCAATCCAAACATAATTTCCAAAGCTGCGTAATATGGAAAGAAAAATGTTTTCAAATACACATGATGCTATTTTGGTAGGTAACAAGGTATCAATAAATGCATTTTATATTAGTATTTTGTATCACTGAGTTCATGTACATTTCTCTCTAATTAACTAATAATATATAAGTGAATGAACCAGAGAGACGCAGCTTTTTAGTTCGATATAATACCAAGATTTTTCATTATTTTTTATTATTATTATTTTGTTAATTCAGTGTCCATGTCAAGCAACCATATGGTGCAAAATATAATGGGGAAATAATTCCTCAATATATAAATCAGCCACGCGCTCCCTCGGTGTAGACAAATATTGATACACGGATATGTAGACAAGAGAAGATTTATTGTAAAAGATGACGCGTTTCGGGATATAAGCAACCATATGGAAAAGAGTGTAATCTAGAAATGTGTTAGGTTTCAGCCTTCATAAATAGGCAGATTTATTCTCCATTGCTGTGACAGACATGTGACCTCACGGTTATGTGTAACAGTCATTTGAAATCCCACAAGGCACTGCTGTCTGGTCACAGAATCACATCAGAATGGTCTCTAACTTTTCAGACAACTAAGTCTCATTTCACAGAGCAGGTGATTCTAGGCCAACATGTAATGCATGTTAATTAAAAATATTACTTGCGAAATTTCAAGTTCCTGCCACTAGGTGTCCTTTGTAGCTGATTTACAATTCATTCGCTGTTGTTAGGCAAGCTTGATCCATAGATACAAGAGGGGTCGCAGTAAGCGTATGGGGGAGGGGTTGGTGACTACAGATGGGAGGGTCTGACTTTCCTCACAGCCTGCACACACACATCTGCAAACTCCTGGCTCTGTGCAAAGGACTGAATACTCTGCACATTTTACAGCTTACAATGTAAAAAAAAAAAAAAAAAAGTCTTCTATCTACCTCTGGTTGCTTGAGTGGTTACAGATCGGATATTATTTACAGACAGCAAGCAGCTTTCCTGTGCTCATAGATTGTCTTTTTCCTGTGTCACGCTAAAATGGAATGCATACCTGCATGTATCTACCCTATATGTGCAGTTCACTGTTCCTGGATTTCCTACATGATGGTCACTTGGACATTTCTCAGCTATTTGTTTGCTCTTGTACAGTTACTCCTGGCAGAATTACATGTAAACAAACCAAAGTAGTTATAATTGATAGGAGAGAGAGCAGACTGCTCCTTATTGTACATGTCCAAAGCCTCAAAGGCAAATGGAAAATATGCTTCAGCCATAAGTTGAATATTAGCAACAGAAAAAAATGATAGCACACCATGTATGAAGGCTTATATAGCCATAGAACACACTGCCCAGTAAGATCCTTTTCATAAAAATTTCATGAAAAATCAGGTACCCTTTAAGTAAGGGACATATACTTTAATACAAGTAGTCAAAGGGACATGTTGATTATGTGGTGTATATTTCTATTGTATTATGTAATATTTTATAGTAGGAGCCATTGTCTCTTTTTCATGTATTGCAAATGTCTATGTTTCTTGAAGTTAAGGCTGTATATAGTATGTGTGACTAAAAGCAAAAATGACAGCAGGAAAGAAAGCAGCCTTTATACATACACATACACATACACACATACATATACAGTCAATTTAAATACGGATTCTGAGCAAAATGTACATTTATATTGATTTTTATCTGGGCAGACTTGCAAATATGCATTTAATGTATGTTGTCTAGGCATGGCGTGAACTGAAGATGTAGCCTGTTTAGTACTATTACCTTAGTTAGGTCCCATGTACACAAATGTATGTTTAGTTAGTGTACTATCAGTTTTGTTTAACAGATCACACAGGGGCTTAACTACTGGGGTAGCAGTGGTAGCAGCTGCCACAAGGCCCGGGACATTAGGGGCCCGGCTACCGCTGCGTTTTTTTTTTTAAATTATTATAATAGGCTGTTACCGCAGGGGGCGGGATTGGTAAGTGACGCCACGGGCCACACAAACACTATGATTATACTCTGGGGTCTTTTCAGTTCCCCTGAGTATAATGATCGGAGGCCCGGGAGAGGTAAAGAAACATAAATAACAGTGTTACTCACCTCTCTGGGGTCCAGACAGACTTCAGGCCTACTTCTGTGATGTCCCTGATGTCACATGACCGGGGACTGCATCCTGGGTCATGTGACATCCTGGAAGTCATTGAAGATGGCCAACACCACCAAGGAGTTCAGTGGAGCCAGGGATAGGTAAGAAACAGTGATTTTTATGTTGGTATCCCCTCTCGGTCTCCAATTATTATACTCTGTGGTCTGAAAAGACCCCAGAGTATAATAATTTTTTATGGGTGTCCACAGTGGGGCATAATAGTGTGTGTAGGGGCCACTATAAGGAATAATACTGTGTACAGGGGCCACTATGGTGCATAATAGTATGTGCAGGGGCCACTATGGGGTATAATACTGTGTGCAGGTGCCACTATGGGGCATAATACTGTGTGCCGGGGCAACTATGGGTCATAATAAAGTGTGCAGGGGTCACTATGGGGCATAATAGAGTGTGCAGGAATGCGAGAGGGGTCTTCGGCGTTGGTCGGGGGGGAGGTCTCATGTCAAAAGTTCGCAACGGGGCCCCGCCATTCCTAGTTATGCCACTGAGATCACATATTGATCTATTCTTTTCCATGTTCCCATACGCAAAAGTATTTATTTCATGGGTACTTATGGGAGGCCACATGCCTAATAATCCTGACAGTGAGTCCTGTCCTTTTTGAGGTTTTGGCTCTTTCATTGAAATGTATGGGTCTGTGGATAACACAGATGGCACATAAATAACATCCTTGTCGCGTACCTTACTTTTCCTGCATATTGTCATATACATACAGCCCAAGATTGAGTTTCTCTATAGTTATGAATTAGCTTAAACTTCATTCTGTAAAGCAATTAAGGCAGAAATCCAAGTATTTCCAAATGTTTTACTTACTCTTTCCTGTAGTTGTATTATCTGTGTAAAATGGAACATTTGCTATATTGTATATATCTATTATTGTGAATAGGATATGTAGTCCACAGTTATCACAGATATTCTAACGATTGGCAAAGACAAAGGTACTTGAACGATTGGCAAAATTCTTCAAATTGCACTTTTAGAGATTTACTTGTTGTATAAGCTCTAAACAAGTAACAAGTATCAAGTCACTGTTAGAAAAATATCAGTATTATTTGACATCTGATGGAAACTGTCATTGTCAGTTGAAAAAAAAAATCAAATTGGAGCAGATGCCTTGGATTCTAGTGCTGCATCTCTTAAGAAATTGTTTACAAAAATATCAATGTGAAACAGATGTAGGATGATTTAATCATTTTTATTGTTGCCAATTAAAAACTCACTCTCCTAGATGGGTCATTATTTTCTCGGAGACTTAACAGACGTGTTCATTTCAATAAATAACTGTTATTACCTTATGCTAAGTAGTCTGAATGACACCAAAACACTTTCTACTATTTCACAATATATATGAAAGCTTTTCTTTACGTGAATTCTTATTGAATCATCTTAGCTGTATAAAGCATTACATATCGGAACTCGCTCGGACTGGAACTACTGATTTAGCAAGAATGGGGTAGTTTGCTTGAGGGTATAAATCATTTATGCGTTTTACCCTCGCTGGCACAGGAGATGGATAAAAAAAAGGAGAAAACAGCTTCATTAATCATACAAAATGCTTCCTTCAAGTGAGCTAACAAAATGATGTTCCTTGCTCAGCATGTCAATATTTCTGACATCCATCTGAAAACTCAGGTCATTCATATCCATCTGCTATTAAAAAAGTGTCATCCTGCTCGCACCCCCTCACTATTTTTAGATACATGTCAAAAATACTCCTTGGCTACAGGTCTGCCTATTCTCCATGTTAAGTCCCAATCTCTTATATTCATAAGTATCTTGTAGCTTATATTATACAAGACATCGCTGCTGCTTTAGTGTCGGAATATGGATAGGAAGATCACATATATTACTGAAAAATACTGCTTTTATTAGACTATCACACATTACTGATACTAATATATTGTATTATGGCATTTTACAGTATTAGTATAGAATTTGGCTAATATTTTATTATCATCTTATTCATAGTTATAATCACTATTAAATATACTTTACATATGTATCATTCTATATACATTGGTATAGTTTTGATATTAGTTTTTAATGCCCAAAAACTTACCTCCATTATGATGTTATGTGCCATTTAGAATACTGGTGAATTTCTGTATAGCTGGAGGGGCAACATGGTGGCTCAGTGGTTAGCACTGCAGCCTTGCAGCCCTAGAGTCCTGGGTTCGACCCTCACCAAGGAAAAACATCTGCAAGGAGTTTGTATGTTCTCTCCGTGTTTGCATGGATTATCTCCCATACTCTAATGACATACTGACAGGGAAACAAATGTACATTGTGATCCTTATATGGGGCTCATAATCTACGTAAAAAAAAATCTATGTGGCTAGGTCCCTGCAGGCACCAAGGTCTAGATGCATCTGCCTCCATTGCACCTTTGTACCATCTGTAAAGAAACATGCAACACAGTATCCAATAGTCTTTTTAAACATAGGCGGATATGAATGGACAATACAGCCATATACAGTTGCATGTGTGGGGTTTATATTTGGTGCAGATATTGAGACTTTTTTCTTGCACATGCACCAAATGCCGAAAAGACCTTTGTTCTCTGTATAGGCAGTACAACTTTACTACCCAGGTAGATTGTAAGTTACAAAAGAGAAAATCACAAAGCTGTGAAAAGGACAGGTATTGGTGTAATTTTCCTCCCAAAAATGACATATTTGGCAATGACAAGGACAGCGGCATACTCATGTTAGGCTTTGTGTACCTTGATAATAATGCTGGGAACTCAGGGATTACAGCCGTGCATTGCATGTGTTTTACCATAGGGGATCCTTGCACAAGCTACATATAGAAAAATATAATATAATCTGTAAGGATAATGAAATCTCAAGGTAAGTGGGGTGGGTTTATATAGTTAAGTAACAGCATACAGTAACAAAAGCATTGTAATGTCACTGTTCTGTGAGACTGTAGGCTGTCATCTTGCTTTCCTGTTAAAGGGAGTCTGCTGCAGTATCCAGTATATCAACCCAGTAGGGTACATATATATAGGTAAGGGTCATCTGAATCAAGCAGTGTTTTCCCCTTGTGAATCAGTGCCTCCATTGCTAAGACATAAATATTTGTGTAATATGCAAATAACTTTTTTGGAGCAACAGCAACTCCCTCATTGCCCTAAAGAGCAATTTGCATATTTCAATAAAGGTAGTAGGGAATGGGATAAACACTGTTTGATTCATGTGGCTCTAACCTCAATATCTGTGTCTGGGCTGATATGTTGGGTTCAAACTTTAAGGCATGGGCTCCACATGACATTTTACAATCACTGTGCAGCAGATGAGATGTTAGCAAATCCCACCCCAAAGTGCAGGAAAATAACCACAGCAGAGATGCTACAATCTCCAAAACCGTTTTGATTTTGAAAATCGCAGAATATCAATTATAAATACGGAAACTCCAGCAGTTTCCCTCTAAGCATAATGGAGGCAGAAAGTCCGCAAGTCCGTAGAGGTTTCCAGACTTTCTGTAAAAAGCACCACGAGAAAAACAATGCATTGCAGTGGCGGTTCATCCTGCAGCGCTTTCTTGCTGTGGGCCGCTACATGGGACCTTAGCCTTACTCAGCTTTCTCATTGATTTTTCAATGGCTTTGGTTGTGTTCTGTGATAAAATATCAATCAGTGTCAAGTCAACACTGCAACATATGACTATGTGGGTTAACAAATAAATGCACAGTAGTTATCCTAATAATTTTCTCTTATAAGAGCGTTGATCTTGTAAACTCTATGCTTTCTCCTCTGCATACCACAACACTTGACTTCAAGTGACCATCAAAGGTCATCCAGTGAATTGCTTTAGTGAGGCGTCGCCATTGTTCTCTTGCTAATTATTAATCGCTTCCTTGCCACTTAAATCACTACAAATCACTTCCTTGTCTTCCACATGTTATATTCCTTCTTTGTGATGCTGAGAAAAGCCTTTGTGGAGAGACTAAGGAGGTGATTTGGAGTCATAAACAAGTCAGTCCTTTTTAATGCAATCAGAGGGTATTGTATCTTTGTATAGCTACTGCCAAATGTCTCCCATCATGGAGGTTATTACAGCTAATAAACCTAAATAGTAAATATTCTTCTTTACCATTCCATTGTAAATAGCCCTTGTCACCTCTCCTGACATCTCTACTTTACAAACTAATTTAATTTCTCAAGAAATAGCCCTAGAAGAACATCTTTTTCTCATAACTCTGTGCCGCACCTGTGTTATTCCGCCTTGAAATTTATAAGCAGTTGGGGGAATTTTCACATACAATTGGACATTGTCCAGTCAATGCTGACAGGTGAATGGTCGCACCCAGTTGTCAATTTATTCCTAAATTTGTAGTAGGAGTAACAGAGCAACAGAGTAGCCCAAAGTTTAGAAAAAAAATACAATAATAATAGCCCATCCCTAGGAAAGGATATCGATATTACATTGGTGGCTAACTGGTGATTGACTGTTTGAAGGTGCCATGGTGCCTGAGCGAGAGCTGCAACCTTGACGATTATTAACTATTATATTATGCCCTGTAGTGGCCTCTGCACAAATTATTATGCCCTGGGCAACGGCGCACTCTCCGCTGATGTTGGCCATCTTCAACGCTGTTCAAAGTAGCGTGTATCGGTGGTTGGGAGAACAATGAGTGACTGGGATGGCTGCAGGACGTGCACAGAGACAAACCTCTGCACAGATAGATCATTTGAGTGTAAGGTATGGTATGAACTGCATCTGAAATTGACTGACATATCCTAAGTCTACAGTAGCAAACAATGTCAACAAAAAACATCAGAAGGCGTTTTCACAACACTGAGCTATGAGCCAGATGCACAGCTACCGTTGTCCCATTGACATCAAACCACCACTCTCAAAAGCTATCACAGCAAGTCAGCAGTGCAGGCTGGAATGGAGGTCTGTCCTCTTCAGAAATAGAGATGAGTGAACAGTAAAATGTTCGAGATTCGATATTTGTTTTGAGTAGCCCCTCAATATTCAACTACTCGAATCGAATATCGAACCCTATTATAGTCTATGGGGGGAAAATGCTCGTTTCAGGGGTAGGCAACATTCAATCAAATTATACTTACCAAGTCCACGAGTGAGGGTCAGGCTGGATCCTCCGAGAAGTCTTCTCCGTGCAGCGTCCCCGCGGCATCTTCTGGCTCTGAATTCACTCTGCCAGGCATCGGGCCTGGGCAGAGCCGACTGTGCATGTCCGCACTACAAGCGGACATGCGCAGTCGGCTCTGTCCAGGCCCGATGCCTAGCAGAGTGAATTCAGAGCCGGAAGACTCCGCGGGGAAGCTGCACAGAGAAGACTTCTAAAGGTAGGAGAAGAACCAGCGTTGATTGGCTGACTGTATAGCATTCGGCCAATCAATGCTGGTTCTGCATCGAACTTTTCCATTCGAATAGCGAGTGGTACTCGATCGAGTACGAGTATTTCGAATACTGTAGTATTCGATTGAATACCTACTCAATCAAATACTACTCGCTCATCTCTATTCAGAAAGTACTCTAATTTTTCATGAGTAATGCCATCAAGAGGTCTTCACAAGGAAACATCACAAGGCAATATGGTGTGGGGTGGAATAATGTATGGTAGCCAGACCCCTCTATTCTTCATTTCAGCATTACATTGATTTGGTCATGGAACCAGTGGTATGACAATTTCTCCAAACCCTGAAGGACAACATCTGCGTGAAATTTATATGTTCCACTCATGCTCTGGGTGTCCCCTGTTTCTACCTACACTCCAAAGACATACTGATAAGTAATTGAGCCCTACTTGGGTACAATGTTCACAATATCTATAAAGTGCTGTGGAATAGGTTGAAGATATTCAAGTAAATAAATGTGTCCCAGGAGCCATTTTTTCCACAAGACAATAACAGGCAAGTATATTGCAAAGTAGCACTTACTGCTACATTTATGGTAAGGGTACCCCTTTAAAATTCTCTTTAAACTGCAATATTAAAAAATGCTGTCATATTTTTGCTTCAAAGAGCATTTTCTGCAATGTACTATTTCCTGAAAATTGGCCTGTTTATTATGAAGAAAAATAGATAGTCTGAATATACTTGTTCAAAGGGGGAGCAGAGAACACCTGTGTTCCTGAACACTATGTCCTCATCAAACATTTATAAAGCATGTGTACTTATTTATATAAGCTCTGTTACCCAGACTCAATTTCAGAGCTGTGCATAATGCCAAATTAATGAGCATTCTATACATGCAGATGTGATAAATTCTATTTCTAAAGATGAACTTGTGATGAAAGAAACCAACATACTTTTCCTACAGCGTTACAAAAATCACATACTGTACATGCTTATTTTCCTCACAATATGTGATTTATTACTACTGAAAATGTCCATGTCTACAATGTATTTCTAAAATAAATAAGGCAATGCACCCAACTATGATCATTTATATGTATGACCTGAATATTTCTAATAAAATTAAAAAAGATAAAAATGAAAATCGGAACAGGATGGTTGCTTCACAGCTTGAGTTTTTTGTATATTGACTTTAGAACAATGACAATTAAATTACGACAATTAATGGGAGACTATGAGCTCCCTTAACTCTATTCAGCTGTCACATTACAATGATAAACAACACACTTCTGTTCTATATGTCACTTTTGTAGATTTGGAGAAAAACAAGTTTGAAGTCTTATGCAAATGAGGAAGTTGGTGCAGAAGGGGCAGAACCGTAGGCTGAAGTAGGATGGATGATGTCATAAAATGGGAGGATCTACTCACACTTCATGGGGAGAGTGAGAAAATGGTAGGGGTCTGAGTAGTAAGAGCAGTGCTCTGGGGACCTACATTCCTGCCCCAGTGCACCATCTGCCTCATTTGCATAACAATTCAAACTTGTTTTTCTCCAAATCTACAAAAGTGACATATAGAACATAGGTATGTTGTGTATTGCTGTCATGTATGCCATAACATGGTGGGTACAGCTCAATATGCTTTGGGGAAGTTGTAAACTTCCTGTAAAGCCTATGGATACTTCGAGATGTTATTTAATTGCATGTGTTTAGGGATAACAGTTGCTTTTGTAATTGGTTTTTATTAGAGATGAGCGAACAGTGTTCTATCGAACACATGTTCGATCGGATATCAGGGTGTTCGCCATGTTCGAATCGAATCGAACACCACGTGGTAAAGTGCGCCAAAATTCGATTCCCCTCCCACCTTCCCTGGCGCCTTTTTTGCACCAATAACAGCGCAGGGGAGGTGGGACAGGAACTACGACACCGGGGGCATTGAAAAAAATTGGAAAAAGTCATTGGCTGCCGAAAACAGGTGACCTCCATTTTAGACGAATAGTGGATTTCAAATCCGGGTCATATGAGAATGTGAACTTTGTGACTATGAGACAGGGATAGCTGTACAGGCAGGGATAGCTAGGGATAACCTTTATTTAGGGGGGAATGTTATTAAAAATAACTTTTTGGGGCTCTATCGGGTGTGTAATTGTGATTTTTGTGAGATAAACTTTTTCCCATAGGGATGCATTGGCCAGCGCTGATTGGCCGAATTCCGTACTCTGGCCAATCAGTGCTGGAAAATGCATTCTATTAGCTTGATGAAGCAGAGTGTGCACAAGGGTTCAAGCGCACCCTCGGCTCTGATGTAGCAGAGCCGAGGCTGCACAAGGGTTCAAGCGCACCCTCGGCTCTGATGTAGGAGAGCCGAGGGTGCACTTGAACCCTTGTGCACCCTCAGCTCTGCTACATCAGAGCCGAGGGTGCGCTTGAACCCTTGTGCACACTCTGCTTCATCAAGCTAATAGAATGCATTGGCCAGCGCTGATTGGCCAATGTATTCTATTAGCCTGATGAAGTAGAGCTGAATGTGTGTGCTAAGCACACACATTCAGCTCTACTTCATCGGGCTAATAGAATGCATTGGCCAGCGCTGATTGGCCAGAGTACGGAACTCGACCAATCAGCGCTGGCTCTGCTGGAGGAGGCGGAGTCTAAGATCGCTCCACACCAGTCTCCATTCAGGTCCGACCTTAGACTCCGCCTCCTCCGGCAGAGCCAGCGCTGATTGGCCGAAGGCTGGCCAATGCATTCCTATGCGAATGCAGAGACTTAGAAGTGCTGAGTCAGTTTTGCTCAACTACACATCTGATGCACACTCGGCACTGCTACATCAGATGTAGCAATCTGATGTAGCAGAGCCGAGGGTGCACTAGAACCCCTGTGCAAACTCAGTTCACGCTAATAGAATGCATTGGCCAGCGCTGATTGGCCAATGCATTCTATTAGCCCGATGAAGTAGAGCTGAATGTGTGTGCTAAGCACACACATTCAGCACTGCTTCATCACGCCAATACAATGCATTAGCCAGTGCTGATTGGCCAGAGTACGGAATTCGGCCAATCAGCGCTGGCCAATGCATTCTATTAGCCCGATGAAGTAGAGCTGAATGTGTGTGCTAAGCACACACATTCAGCACTGCTTCATCACGCCAATACAATGCATTAGCCAGTGCTGATTGGCCAGAGTACGGAATTCGGCCAATCAGCGCTGGCTCTGCTGGAGGAGGCGGAGTCTAAGGTCGGACCTGAATGGAGACTGGTGTGGAGCGATCTTAGACTCCGCCTCCTCCAGCAGAGCCAGCGCTGATTGGTCGAGTTCCGTACTCTGGCCAATCAGCGCTGGCCAATGCATTCTATTAGCCCGATGAAGTAGAGCTGAATGTGTGTGCTTAGCACACACATTCAGCTCTACTTCATCAGGCTAATAGAATACATTGGCCAATCAGCGCTGGCCAATGCATTCTATTAGCTTGATGAAGCAGAGTGTGCACAAGGGTTCAAGCGCACCCTCGGCTCTGATGTAGCAGAGCTGAGGGTGCACAAGGGTTCAAGTGCACCCTCGGCTCTCCTACATCAGAGCCGAGGGTGCGCTTGAACCCTTGTGCAGCCTCGGCTCTGCTACATCAGAGCCGAGGGTGCGCTTGAACCCTTGTGCACACTCTGCTTCATCAAGCTAATAGAATGCATTGGCCAGCACTGATTGGCCAGAGTACGGAATTCGGCCAATCAGCGCTGGCCAATGCATTCTATTAGCCCGATGAAGTAGAGCTGAATGTGTGTGCTAAGCACACACATTCAGCACTGCTTCATCACGCCAATACAATGCATTAGCCAGTGCTGATTGGCCAGAGTACGGAATTCGGCCAATCAGCGCTGGCTCTGCTGGAGGAGGCGGAGTCTAAGATTGCTCCACACCAGTCTCCATTCAGGTCCGACCTTAGACTCCGCCTCCTCCAGCAGAGCCAGCGCTGATTGGCCGAATTCCGTACTCTGGCCAATCAGCACTGGCTAATGCATTGTATTGGCGTGATGAAGCAGTGCTGAATGTGTGTGCTTAGCACACACATTCAGCTCTACTTCATCGGGCTAATAGAATGCATTGGCCAGCGCTGATTGGCCGAATTCCGTACTCTGGCCAATCAGCACTGGCTAATGCATTGTATTGGCGTGATGAAGCAGTGCTGAATGAGTGTGCTTAGCACACACATTCAGCTCTACTTCATCGGGCTAATAGAATGCATTGGCCAATCAGCGCTGGCCAATGCATTCTATTAGCGTGAACTGAGTTTGCACAGGGGTTCTAGTGCACCCTCGGCTCTGCTACATCAGATTGCTACATCTGATGTAGCAGTGCCGAGTGTGCATCAGATGTGTAGTTGAGCAAAACTGACTCAGCACTGCTAAGTCTGCATTCGCATAGGAATGCATTGGCCAGCCTTCGGCCAATCAGCGCTGGCTCTGCTGGAGGAGGCGGAGTCTAAGGTCGGACCTGAATGGAGACTGGTGTGGAGCGATCTTAGACTCCGCCTCCTCCAGCAGAGCCAGCGCTGATTGGCCGAATTCCGTACTCTGGCCAATCAGCACTGGCTAATGCATTGTATTGGCGTGATGAAGCAGTGCTGAATGTGTGTGCTTAGCACACACATTCAGCTCTACTTCATCGGGCTAATAGAATGCATTGGCCAGCGCTGATTGGCCAGAGTACGGAATTCGGCCAATCAGCGCTGGCTCTGCTGGAGGAGGCGGAGTCTAAGATCGCTCCACACCAGTCTCCATTCAGGTCCGACCTTAGACTCCGCCTCCTCCAGCAGAGCCAGCGCTGATTGGCCGAATTCCGTACTCTGGCCAATCAGCACTGGCTAATGCATTGTATTGGCGTGATGAAGCAGTGCTGAATGTGTGTGCTTAGCACACACATTCAGCTCTACTTCATCGGGCTAATAGAATGCATTGGCCAGCGCTGATTGGCCGAATTCCGTACTCTGGCCAATCAGCACTGGCTAATGCATTGTATTGGCGTGATGAAGCAGTGCTGAATGTGTGTGCTTAGCACACACATTCAGCTCTACTTCATCGGGCTAATAGAATGCATTGGCCAATCAGCGCTGGCCAATGCATTCTATTAGCGTGAACTGAGTTTGCACAGGGGTTCTAGTGCACCCTCGGCTCTGCTACATCAGATTGCTACATCTGATGTAGCAGTGCCGAGTGTGCATCAGATGTGTAGTTGAGCAAAACTGACTCAGCACTGCTAAGTCTGCATTCGCATAGGAATGCATTGGCCAGCCTTCGGCCAATCAGCGCTGGCTCTGCCGGAGGAGGCGGAGTCTAAGGTCGGACCTGAATGGAGACTGGTGTGGAGCGATCTTAGACTCCGCCTCCTCCAGCAGAGCCAGCGCTGATTGGTCGAGTTCCGTACTCTGGCCAATCAGCACTGGCCAATGCATTTCTATGGGGAAAAGTTAGCTTGCGAAAATCGCAAACTGACAGGGATTTCCATGAAATAAAGTGACTTTTATGCCCCCAGACATGCTTCCCCTGCTGTTCCAGTGTCATTCCAGGGTGTTGGTATCATTTCCTGGGGTGTCATAGTGGACTTGGTGACCCTCCAGACACGAATTTGGGTTTCCCCCTTAACGAGTTTATGTTCCCCATAGACTATAATGGGGTTCGAAACCCATTCGAACACTCGAACAGTGAGCGGCTGTTCGAATCGAATTTCGAACCTCGAACATTTTAGTGTTCGCTCATCTCTAGTTTTTATTCATAATTTTGGAAAGCTGTCCATTCTTAGCAGCCACAAAATTCTTGAGATCCCAGTTGTACCACGTGACACACATCGTTAATATATTTATGGAATATACTGTGGTTATGCCTTAAATGTGTTAGTTGAAACATCCATTGGTTTTGAAAGAGCTTAAAGGGATTCAACCATTTGAATCCCATTTTTTCTCCAGAGCATGTAGGAATAGGCTTAAGAAAGGCCATTCTTCTCATACCTTTAGATGTCTTCTCTGTGCTGGCATTCCATATCCCGGTTTTCTTCAGTGTGTAAATGAGATTTCTCACAGCAGTGGGGGCGGTCCTCAGCACTCAAATAGCACTGGGGGCGTACCCAGTGCTGCAAGTAAACTCTCCAGCGCTGGCCTGTCTTCTTCTGGCACACCTACCAGCAATATCTTCTACCGTCGTCTTCTTCTGGATTTAAAATTCACGCATAGGGCAGAGCCGACTGCACATGTCTGTGGTCATTTTCTTGTGGCTGCTTACACAAGCATACTGTGCAAGGGACTAGAAGAAAATGGCCACAGACATGACTGTGCATGAATAAATTTTAATTCCAGAATAAGCTGGTGGAAGAAGACATCTTGGGTAGGTGTGCCAGAAGAAGACAGAGGCCAGCGCTGGAGAGTTTGCTCGCAACACTGGGGACACCCCCATTGCTGTGAGAAAGCTCATTTACATACTGAAGAAAACTGGGATATCTAGGGAACGGCGGCGTGTGAAGACATCTAAAGGTATGAGAAGAATAGCCTTTCTTAAGGCTATTCCTACGTGTTAGGGTGCATTCACACAATGTAACATTGAGTGTGATCTGGCACATATACACGTGTGGCTGCAAAATCACGGGCGCAAAATAACGCGGTGTATACGCTCCTAACTCCCACTGAAATGAATGGGAGCATTTTGAGCGCATCATCTGCCGGCACGTGTATACGTGCCAGATCACGCTCAACGTTACATCGTGTGAATGCACCCTTAGGGAGAAAAAATGGGTTTCAAATGATTAAATCCCTTTAAAAGTGCAGTGCAATGAGTTGTAGGACAGTTAGTAGAATGTATTTAAGTTCCAATACATTAAAACAAAGAGGGTTTTTTGTTTTGTTTTTGCACAATGTGTGATTATGGCACAACTTGATGACAGAAGAAACTATTATGGAGAAACTGTGGGCAATAGTTCGGGGCCAGACCAATATTAACTCCTGTTCATTGAAGTGGCTCCACAAATTCCAGGTTTATGTTTTATAAATTACATTTTTTTGTATATTGGCTTGTTTACTTGTTTTACTGTTTTATGTATATAAGCAAGAATAGGTTATCATCATGAGATTAATGGGAGTCTCTTGGCACCCCCATGATCAACTGTCCTCTGTTACATCTGTTACTGAAACTACTGTATATATTTTAAAGAGCCATAAAATGAAGGCTCTGCACACTGTAGTGTCTTTGCTGGTGTATTGTAGCTCTCCTGTTCAAGTCAATGCAAGCTAAGCTGCAGAATTCTAGCACAGCCATTACACACTCCCCTTTTCTGGCTCTATACACTGTATAGTTTCAGCACAGGAGGCAGCTGAGAACAGCTTATAGGGTGTGAGCTGTTAGACCTTTACCAATTTCATACTGATGAGCTATACTAAGGCCTGGTTCACATCTGCGTTCGGTATTACATTTGGGGACCCAGTGAATGGAATACCGAACACATTAAAAAGCGGTGAGCAATGAAAGCTCACGGACCCCATAGACTGTACTGGGATCCATGTGTTTTTTGTGCAGTGTCCACACAAATCATGCAGAGAGAAAAGTACTTTCTCTCCTCATGACTCATGCGGACATCATGCGGAAAACACATGGACCCCATCAGTGGCGTAACTACCGTGGTAGCAGCAGTAGCAGCTGCCACAGGGCCCGGGACATTAGGGGCCCGGTGGCAGCCGCTACCGCTGCGTTTTTTTTTTTTTTTTTAATAGGCCGTTACCGGCTGGAGTTACTCCAGCCGCTAACGGGCCCTATATACTTACCGATCCTGGCAGGGGCCGGGATCGGTAAGTGACACTGCAGGCCCCACAAGCACTATTATACTCGGGGGTCTTTTCGGACCCCCGAGTATAATGATCGGAAGTGCAGGAGAGGTAACTGAACATAAAAAACTGTGTTACTTACCTCTCCAGGCTCCGCGCAGGCTTCGGACCACTTGTGTGACGTCTCAGACGTCACATGATCGGGGCCTGCGTCCTTATGCGTCGCGACGCAGGCTCCCGGTCACATGACGTCCCTGACGTCATTGAAGATGGCCGCCAGCGGGGAGTCGGGAGACAGGTAAGTTACAGTGTTTTTTTTTTTATTTATGTTGTTCTTCCCCTGGGTCTCCGATTATTATACTCTGGGGTCTGAAAAGACCCCAGAGTATAATAATTGTTAATGGGTGTCCACAACGGGGCATAATAGTGGGTGAAGGGGCCACAATGGGGGATAATACTGTGTGTAGGGGCCACAATGGAGCATAATACTGTGT
The DNA here is from genome assembly GCF_031893055.1 of Leptodactylus fuscus. Taxonomy (NCBI): domain Eukaryota; kingdom Metazoa; phylum Chordata; class Amphibia; order Anura; family Leptodactylidae; genus Leptodactylus; species Leptodactylus fuscus. The sequence continues at coordinate 45,318,916 of NC_134272.1, forward strand.
GCAGGGCCACTATGGGGGATAATACTGTGTGCAGGGGCCACTATGGTGCATAATAGTGTGTGCAGGGGCCACTATGGGGTATAATAATGTGTGCAGGGGCCACTATGGGATATAATAATGTGTGCAGGGGCCACTATGGGGTATAATAATGTGTGCAGGGGCCACTATGGGGTATAATAATGTGTGCAGGGGCCACTATGGGATATAATAATGTGTGCAGGGGCCACTATGGGGTATAATACTGTGTGCAGGGGCCACTATGGGGTATAATACTGTGTGCAGGGGCCACTATGGGGTATAATAATGTGTGCAGGGGCCACTATGGGGTATAATACTGTGTGCAGGGGCCACTATGGGGTATAATACTGTGTGCAGGGGCCACTATGGGGTATAATACTGTGTGCAGGGGCCACTATGGGGTATAATACTATGTGCAGGAGCCACTATGGGGTATAATAATGTGTGCAGGGGCCACTATGGAGCGTAATAGTGTGCGTAGGAATGCGGAGGGTGGGGTCGTGCGGGGTTTTCGGCGTTGGGGGGGGGGGCCATGTCAAAGGTTCGCCACGGGGCCCCGCCATTCCTAGTTACGCCACTGGACCCCATTATAATGTAAGGGATCCGTATGCTTTCATTGTTCACAGCTTTTTAATGTGTTTGGTATTCCGAGCAGACTCCCTGAACGGAATACCGAACGCAGATCAGGCCTAAGGATAGAGCTTAAATATCAAAAGTCCATCCTAACCTGTAAAACCCATTTTAAAATAATCTTAATTTTTTTCACGTTTAAGACAAACGCTTGATACCAATTTATTGGAAGATGGTCCATTATAGCTAAACCTCAAAGCAGATTAGTTTACAGCAGTTACATAGCAGCTTCACAGTATGAAGGTAATGACTTCTTTAGATAGCGTTGGAGTCACAGTCCCTCAGAGATACTTAGCAGTGCATCTGCTCACACAGGGGTTGAGCTCAACTTATATGGACCCTGCTATTCAAGGATATTTTTAGCTCAAGTGGCTTTTCTATAGAAAAAAACAAAAAGTGATTACCCTGGACAACCCCTTTAAGTGACAATTCCATTACACTGGCCTAGTTGCCTATATGAAAGAAGGGACTAGTTTATGGTTTTTATTCTCTGGCAGTATGATTCTGCAGGTTACTGTTTGGCCAATAAATATATAAAGCTTTCACATACTTAAAATATTGTCATCCCTAGCACGCTGTGTGGCGGTGGCCCCTGGACTATTAGTACTCAGAAAATGCTGGTCTACATTGCTAGAGAATAGAGATGAGCGAACAGTAAAATGTTCGAGGCTCGATATTTGTTTCGAGTACCCCTTCAATATTCGACTACTCGAATCGAATATCGAACCCTATTATAGTCTATGGGGGGAAAATGCTCGTTTCAGGGGTAGGCAACATTCGATCAAATTATACTTACCAAGTCCACGAGTGAGGGTCGGGCTGGATCCTCCGTGCAGTCTTCTCCTTGCAGCGTCCCCACGGCATCTTCCGGCTCTGAATTCACTCTGCCAGGCATCGGGCCTAGGCAGAGCCGACTGCGCATGCACGCACTACAAGCGGACATGCGCAGTCGGCTCTGCCCAGGCCCAATGCCTGGCAGAGTGAATGAAGAGCCGGGAGATGCTGTGGGGAAGCTGCATGGAGAAGACTTCTAAAGGTAGGAGAAGAACCAGCGTTGATTGGCCGACTGTATAGCGTTCGGCCAATCAATGCTGGTTCTGCATCGAACTTTTACATTCGAACAGCGAGTGGTACTCGATCGAGTACAAGTATTTTGAATACCGTAGTATTAGATCGAATACCTACTCGATCGAGTACTACTCGCTCATCTCTACTAGAGAATTATCATTTATACATTGTTAGAAATATTCCATGAGAAAGGCACATGAAAATAGAAAATAACCCGCACTTTTGCAAAGTATTTACAGTATTTTTTATGATATCCACTGGTTTTATGAATGATTTCTTTGGCAAAGAGCTTTATGCACATATGCACGGTGTTCTGCATGTATCACATTACTACATAATTGTAATTAATAAAAAACAATTTAGCTGTATAAAATTCTTGCTATTTAAATCCTTAAATGTTGCATTTAGTTTGCAAGAATTAAAATACTTTTATATGCAAATGTATGGCATTTATAAATGTCAAATTACCTCATCTCCATATAAATAAGATGATTTGTAATGTCCCAGAAAGCAAGAAAGTAGAAAAAATGGGTTGTCGAAACTTGAAGAAATCTGAGAGAGAAATATCAAAAAACCCTTATGAATAAACAACCTGACATTATGCAAGGAAAGTATATTCCCTAGGACAATGCAGCAAGGAGTGCGGATACATGGAAGGACAGATAGGTAGCTACAAGGATCTCTCCACCAGAAAAACAATTCTTTGTCATTTTCATGGGTGTTAGGGGGCATTCACACGGAGTAACGCCGGGCGTGTATCACAGCCGTACACGCCGGCGTTACGGCAGACTGCCGAACACTTCCCATTCACTTCAATGGGAGCGCTCGTAAACGCCGCTGTTACGAGCGCTCCCATTGAAGTGAATGGGGAAGTGTTCGGCAGTCTGTCGTAACGCCGGCGTGTACGGCTGTGATACACGCCCGGCGTTACTCCGTGTGAATGCCCCCTTAGATACTTATATAGTAGTCGCCTGCTGTGTAAGTGACAATAGACAATTCTGCTATTTCTGGCCAATCTATGTATCTTCCCAGTTACATAGATGTCACTTGAACATCTATAGTAGATCATCTTTGTGGTGCCATACGTGTAAGGCTCCACAGCTCTCTATATAAAATATTATACAGCAATTCTTTCAATTTGTGCATAGATGCAGCAATACAGGCCTAACTAATGTACTAATGTTTTACAGATGGTGTGATGTTTTTATGTTGCGATGCTTTGTTTTCCTTTTCACAAACATAGCGCTCCTCATTTAAACCAAAAAGCTCTATTTTGCACTCATTTGTCCACAAAACATTGTCCAGGTGATCTTCAGCAATGTCTTTTTGGAGAGTAGAGGCTTGTAATTCACCAAAAAGCTCTATTTTGCACTCATTTGTCCACAAAACATTGTCCAGGTGATCTTCAGCAATGTCTTTTTGGAGAGTAGAGGCTTGTAATTCACACCATTGTTGTTCAATGTCTTTCTGATGGTGGGCTCATGAACATTATGACCTTGTGGACTATTGTATGCCTTGTGGTTGGCTTGATATTTGTTGATCAACCACTCCTGAGGAGGTTAATAATGGTTTTGTGCAAAAACTTTTGATTTGGTTTTGTAACTTTTTCCAACTTGATGAACATCAATAATTCTTCTGAGATCCTCAAAATATAATCCTCTTTATACCATGAAAAATTTCTACAGATGTGTTGTGAAGATCAGGCTTTGATAGGTTCCTGTTCATCATATAAGACAGGTGTTAGGGAATTGCTAGATGACAATTCCCCAGAAGCTGCTGAAGAACCCTGGAGGAAGGGGCACAAGGGACAGTGAGCGCTAAGCTGAAGCCCCCAACTGTCCCTTCCTATTGCCAGGCCCTATACTATGTAATAGGCGGCAACTCGAAGACAATCCCTTCCTATATATGTGATACACAAAAACGCAGACAAGACGAACAACAACAAAGGGAGGTCAGCTAGCCAGGGTTCGGTAACAGTCGAACAATGCAGTGCCAAATCGAAGTCCAAAAGAATAGTCAGTAGGGAAAGCCAGAGGTCAAGGATAAGAATGCAAGTAACTGAACAGCAAGTGAAACCAGCAAGCACGAGGCAATAACAGGCACCAGTGTGAATGTGAGTCAAGACTAAATAGGGGAGAAGAACCCACCCTGGACCGACAGAAAGGCAGCCTAGCAATCACAGGGCAAGACAAAATTTAACCACTTAATGGACAGAAACAACAAGGGCAGAAGACGGGTGTGGTGCAAATTCAATTACAGAAATAGAGCCGTGTTCACACAGTGCAACTAAAAACTCTAAGCAAATTATCAAACTGCACACGCCTCCTGCACCGCAGCATGCGAGCAGAGGGTGGCGCAGAGACCCGAACAGGCAGATATGTTACAACAGGTCACCAACTCACACACTCACACCAGGGCAGGGCATTAAATATCTGGTAAGATGACCACCGATTTATAGTAAATCTGCTGCCAGTGCTCTTATTATGGGGGTATACAGTGCTGATCGCTCTTTTGAAAACAAAGAGTCCTTTAGAACAATTTTATTATCTGTATAAATGCAGCCTCATGCAGACTTATAATATTGTTTTTTATCATTTACAGTACATTATCTGATAATTAATTTTACATACAGTCATATTGTCAATTTTTGTTCAATTTTCAAAAAAACATAGTTAGCAGAGGTTAGAATTTTTTAGTTTGATTTTTTAGTTCCACAAAAAGTAAGAAGAATAGTGAAATTTGGCACAGTTCATGCAATTAGCTGCAAGTTTCATTAGTATACTATTCTATGCATGTGAATGTTATCTTCTAGGTCCTTCTTCTTGTAACCTGTTTATTCAGTAGTAATCAAAAGTAAGAGTGCTGACTGAATCCAGTGCTTCAAAGCATAAAATTAAGTACAAGGAGTTCCTTAAAATATGTTACATTTATTGCTAATGCGCCCTCTATTCTGATTACATTGGTTTATCAATGACACATAGCCAACCCCATTAAATAAGGACCACTAGACTCCTTCTTAAAGGGAAAGAATTACATAGTAGAAGTAGTTCTATATAATGTGTTCATCCACATTTAAGGTCTCCTTTTGTAATTTATCTATGACAAATTTATGTTATTGGCCAACTCATAGAATCTCATGGTTTTCAATACCATTTCTATGCTGATGACACTCAAATATACCTCTCTGGAGCAGACATTACCTCTCTATTGGCGAGAGTTCTGGAGTGTCTAGCGGATGTAGCCTCCTTTCTCTCCTCTCACTTTCTCAAACTCAACATGGAGAAAACAGAGTTCATCATCTTTGCCCCACTTCGTATGGCCCCTCTACCTGACCCATCTATCAAACTTAATGGAACCACGCTTACCCCAGTCCCACAGGTCCATTGCCTTGGACTCTGACCTATCAAGTCGCATATCCAAACTCTCACCACCTCCTGCCGCCTCCTTCAACTCAAGAACATCCATCGAATCTGTTTCTTCCTCACCCCTGAAACTACAAAGATGCTAGTCCATACCTTCATAATCCCCCCGCTTAGTTTGCTGTAACACCCTTCTCCATGGCCTCCCAGCAAATACTCTTGCCCCCCTCCAGTCTACCTTAAACTTTTCTGCTCGCTTAATACACCTCTCCCCCAGTTCTTCATCGTCTGCTCCCCACTGCCAATCCCTTAAAGGGGCTCTATCAGCAAAATCATACTGATAGAGCCCAACATATGTGTGAATAGCCTTTAAAAAGGCCATTCAGGCACCACTAAAGTTATATTAAACTACATCCCCCCCCCCTTTTAAAATAAAACCCTAAAAATAATATTTGTACTTATCTATCGTGCACGGTGGGCGGGCATTCAGGGTCCGACGTCATCTTCAGCCACGCCTCCTCTTCCAGCGATGTCCTCGGGTCCCGTCTTCCTCCGGCGCTCGCGAACTGCCATTGATAAAAAATGGCGCGGGTGCATGCGCAGTAGCAGTAGTAGCAGCATGCTGTGTGCGGCTTGCATGTTCAATATCATAGGTTACTTAAAGGGGTTGTCCCTTCAAAATCATCCTATCTATACTGTTAGTTTATATGGATTTAAGACTTTTCCAAAATATATTGCTTTATCAAAACTGCTTTGTTTGGCCACTATCTTAATTTATTCACTTCATTGTTTACACTGCGTTTCTATGACCACGGACCTGGTGCTGAGCTTATCTGCTCAGTCCACAAGTGACATAGCTGTCTGCTCTCAGGGGGGGAGAGAGGGGGGAGCTGAGTGCTCGGCAGCAGTTCAGAGCTGTGTATGTCTCTGCACAGACAAGTAACAGAACTCCTCAGATAGGGGAGGGGGAGGTGAGAGCTCTGGGATTTCTGAGCTGTTTTATCTTCTGCTCTTCCACTTATCAGTCGGTTTAATTGAATTTGGCTGATAAGGGCCGAGATAGGCAATCTGTTACCTCTGTATGTATTGCAAGCTGACTCAAATCCAGCTCTGCAGTTTCTACATCAGCTTCATACTGTGGCAATTCATTTACAACCAATCCCTCATTACTGACTGCAAGCATAGCAGATAGCAGAGCAAGTGAAAGCCTGCCCACCAATGTACCAAGAAAACCAGGAAGTGAAGAGAGCACACAGCCTGCATGGTGGTGAACAAGCATGATGGGAATACCCCTTTAAGTGCAAACTATTTATTTTTCAATTCTCAAAAAAGGTGAAATCTTCCAAATTTATTACAACATTGACAAAAACAACCAAGTAAAATGGTGAAATAGTAAGGTATAATGATTTTAAAAACTACATATCCCAAAATAATTAAAAGATGTAGAAAAAAATTGTGACTTTGCAAAACCTTGGAGCCCAGCAAAAACCTTCACCATCAGAACTGGATTCCATCTTTAGGATAGAAGGGAATCAAATGTTTTCTCTCATCATCATGAGTGAGAGAGTAGGTGTAATGTGTGTGCTATGTAACAAAAGAGAACATTTTGTATTGAAACTGGCCATATTCAGTGTCTGATACAGGTTTGTGGACAGAGAAGTCTAATCTTGAGAACATTGGATGTGATAGAACACAGTGGAAGAGATGGTTAACTGTCTACAACCATCAAGCATAGTGGGGGAACAGTACTAGTTTACTCCTGTTTACTTGTTTAATTGACACCCCTTGAGTTTCCTTTGATTCCTTTGCAGAATATCCGCCTAATGTGACTGATGATATGAAGACGCCTTTTATAAAGTGCTAATTTATTTGGTTGTTGTGCACATAAGACAATCATAAAACAACCCTATTTTCTGCTGCTTTTCAATGGAAATGCACATTTATTTTTCTCTTTTACATAACTTTTGAAGTTGTAAGATTTCTCCCAAATGTTATATTTTCTGAATTAATAAGTGATCTATTTTACATTTTTAAGATGTTTTAGCTGAGTTTATTGGAAACTGGCCAAATCATAAATGCTTGTAAGCAAAAGCGTAATTTCTAACATATTAGAAACTTATGATCACCATTACTTCTACTTCCTTCTTGGTATTTTCTCACTAGAAAAGTTTCAATTAAGGCTCTATTTCCACTGCCATAATTTAAGAGCTATTGGACCATATGGAACATACTGGCTAGCTGAAGCATTTTTGTGCATAGTATGGTGTTACATTTATGTGTATGTATATGATGTGTAGTTTGTAACGAATAAGATAGTAAGTTGAGAAATCTACAAGAAAAGGATATTTTCTGTTTTCCCATGGAAATTAACATTTTAATATAAGATAATCCTGTAATAGAAAACATTTGATTCCCTTCTATCCTATAGATGGAATCCAGTTCTGATGGTGAAAGTTTTTGCTGGGCTCCAAGGTTTTGCAAAGTCACTATTTTTTTCTACATCTTTTAATTATTTGGGGATATCTAGTTTTTAAAATCATTATACCTTACTATTTCACTATTTTACTTGGTTGTTTCCATGGGGAAATTTTGAGAGTATATTTACTGAAGAGAATGCATTAGATGTCTTGGTACTGTTCAAGATTTTCAGGATTCTCAACATATCACTACACGCCTTAGTTTTGTGTCTGATGTCTTTGTATCTTTGTGTCTTTGGTTTTAAAGAATTGAAATATTTAAACCAAAAATGATCATGGTGAACAGGGTCCTTGGAAGTATTTAGTCTGTGAAATACAGCTGATTTAGGGTTTGTTTATTACAGACTGAATATGCCTGTCTGAATATGGACTTATACTGTATAATGAGAAGCACATACTGAGCATGTACAAAACAGTATTATTAACGCTACTGTTTGCAGATTTCTGTACCCACTGTCTCTAAAAAGAGAGGTGAGGTTGGGCGACCTTTTACAGATACAAAGCAGACTTATTGAACTGGAAGTGTGTGGCAACTTAAAGGCATGATGTATAGAGATGAGCGAACAGTGTTCTATCGAACACATGTTCGATCGGATATCAGGGTGTTCGCCATGTTCGAATCGAATCGAACACCACGTGGTAAAGTGCGCCAAAATTCGATTCCCCTCCCACCTTCCCTGGCGCCTTTTTTGCACCAATAACAGCGCAGGGGAGGTGGGACAGGAACTACGACACTGGGGGCATTGAAAAAAATTGGAAAAAGTCATTGGCTGCCGAAATCAGGTGACCTCCATTTTAGACGAATAGTGGATTTCAAATCCGGGTCATATGAGAATGTGAACTTTGTGACTATGAGACAGGGATAGCTGTACAGGCAGGGATAGCTAGGGATAACCTTTATTTAGGGGGGAATGTTATTAAAAATAACTTTTTGGGGCTCTATCGGGTGTGTAATTGTGATTTTTGTGAGATAAACTTTTTCCCATAGGGATGCATTGGCCAGCGCTGATTGGCCGAATTCCGTACTCTGGCCAATCAGTGCTGGCCAATGCATTCTATTAGCTTGATGAAGCAGAGTGTGCACAAGGGTTCAAGCGCACCCTCGGCTCTGATGTAGCAGAGCCGAGGCTGCACAAGGGTTCAAGCGCACCCTCGGCTCTGATGTAGGAGAGCCGAGGGTGCACTTGAACCCTTGTGCACCCTCAGCTCTGCTACATCAGAGCCGAGGGTGCGCTTGAACCCTTGTGCACACTCTGCTTCATCAAGCTAATAGAATGCATTGGCCAGCGCTGATTGGCCAATGTATTCTATTAGCCTGATGAAGTAGAGCTGAATGTGTGTGCTAAGCACACACATTCAGCTCTACTTCATCGGGCTAATAGAATGCATTGGCCAGCGCTGATTGGCCAGAGTACGGAACTCGACCAATCAGCGCTGGCTCTGCTGGAGGAGGCGGAGTCTAAGATCGCTCCACACCAGTCTCCATTCAGGTCCGACCTTAGACTCCGCCTCCTCCGGCAGAGCCAGCGCTGATTGGCCGAAGGCTGGCCAATGCATTCCTATGCGAATGCAGAGACTTAGCAGTGCTGAGTCAGTTTTGCTCAACTACACATCTGATGCACACTCGGCACTGCTACATCAGATGTAGCAATCTGATGTAGCAGAGCCGAGGGTGCACTAGAACCCCTGTGCAAACTCAGTTCACGCTAATAGAATGCATTGGCCAGCGCTGATTGGCCAATGCATTCTATTAGCCCGATGAAGTAGAGCTGAATGTGTGTGCTAAGCACACACATTCAGCACTGCTTCATCAAGCCAATACAATGCATTAGCCAGTGCTGATTGGCCAGAGTACGGAATTCGGCCAATCAGCGCTGGCTCTGCTGGAGGAGGCGGAGTCTAAGGTCGCTCCACACCAGTCTCCATTCAGGTCCGACCTTAGACTCCGCCTCCTCCGGCAGAGCCAGCGCTGATTGGCCGAAGGCTGGCCAATGCATTCCTATGCGAATGCAGACTTAGCAGTGCTGAGTCAGTTTTGCTCAACTACACATCTGATGCACACTCGGCACTGCTACATCAGATGTAGCAATCTGATGTAGCAGAGCCGAGGGTGCACTAGAACCCCTGTGCAAACTCAGTTCACGCTAATAGAATGCATTGGCCAGCGCTGATTGGCCAATGCATTCTATTAGCCCGATGAAGTAGAGCTGAATGTGTGTGCTAAGCACACACATTCAGCACTGCTTCATCAAGCCAATACAATGCATTAGCCAGTGCTGATTGGCCAGAGTACGGAATTCGGCCAATCAGCGCTGGCTCTGCTGGAGGAGGCGGAGTCTAAGGTCGGACCTGAATGGAGACTGGTGTGGAGCGATCTTAGACTCCGCCTCCTCCAGCAGAGCCAGCGCTGATTGGTCGAGTTCCGTACTCTGGCCAATCAGCGCTGGCCAATGCATTCTATTAGCCCGATGAAGTAGAGCTGAATGTGTGTGCTTAGCACACACATTCAGCTCTACTTCATCAGGCTAATAGAATACATTGGCCAATCAGCGCTGGCCAATGCATTCTATTAGCTTGATGAAGCAGAGTGTGCACAAGGGTTCAAGCGCACCCTCGGCTCTGATGTAGCAGAGCTGAGGGTGCACAAGGGTTCAAGTGCACCCTCGGCTCTCCTACATCAGAGCCGAGGGTGCGCTTGAACCCTTGTGCACACTCTGCTTCATCAAGCTAATAGAATGCATTGGCCAGCACTGATTGGCCAGAGTACGGAATTCGGCCAATCAGCGCTGGCCAATGCATTCTATTAGCCCGATGAAGTAGAGCTGAATGTGTGTGCTAAGCACACACATTCAGCACTGCTTCATCACGCCAATACAATGCATTAGCCAGTGCTGATTGGCCAGAGTACGGAATTCGGCCAATCAGCGCTGGCTCTGCTGGAGGAGGCGGAGTCTAAGATCGCTCCACACCAGTCTCCATTCAGGTCCGACCTTAGACTCCGCCTCCTCCAGCAGAGCCAGCGCTGATTGGTCGAGTTCCGTACTCTGGCCAATCAGCGCTGGCCAATGCATTCTATTAGCCCGATGAAGTAGAGCTGAATGTGTGTGCTTAGCACACACATTCAGCTCTACTTCATCGGGCTAATAGAATGCATTGGCCAGCGCTGATTGGCCGAATTCCGTACTCTGGCCAATCAGCACTGGCTAATGCATTGTATTGGCTTGATGAAGCAGTGCTGAATGTGTGTGCTTAGCACACACATTCAGCTCTACTTCATCGGGCTAATAGAATGCATTGGCCAATCAGCGCTGGCCAATGCATTCTATTAGCGTGAACTGAGTTTGCACAGGGGTTCTAGTGCACCCTCGGCTCTGCTACATCAGATTGCTACATCTGATGTAGCAGTGCCGAGTGTGCATCAGATGTGTAGTTGAGCAAAACTGACTCAGCACTGCTAAGTCTGCATTCGCATAGGAATGCATTGGCCAGCCTTCGGCCAATCAGCGCTGGCTCTGCCGGAGGAGGCGGAGTCTAAGGTCGGACCTGAATGGAGACTGGTGTGGAGCGACCTTAGACTCCGCCTCCTCCAGCAGAGCCAGCGCTGATTGGCCGAATTCCGTACTCTGGCCAATCAGCACTGGCTAATGCATTGTATTGGCTTGATGAAGCAGTGCTGAATGTGTGTGCTTAGCACACACATTCAGCTCTACTTCATCGGGCTAATAGAATGCATTGGCCAGCGCTGATTGGCCGAATTCCGTACTCTGGCCAATCAGCACTGGCTAATGCATTGTATTGGCTTGATGAAGCAGTGCTGAATGTGTGTGCTTAGCACACACATTCAGCTCTACTTCATCGGGCTAATAGAATGCATTGGCCAATCAGCGCTGGCCAATGCATTCTATTAGCGTGAACTGAGTTTGCACAGGGGTTCTAGTGCACCCTCGGCTCTGCTACATCAGATTGCTACATCTGATGTAGCAGTGCCGAGTGTGCATCAGATGTGTAGTTGAGCAAAACTGACTCAGCACTGCTAAGTCTGCATTCGCATAGGAATGCATTGGCCAGCCTTCGGCCAATCAGCGCTGGCTCTGCCGGAGGAGGCGGAGTCTAAGGTCGGACCTGAATGGAGACTGGTGTGGAGCGACCTTAGACTCCGCCTCCTCCAGCAGAGCCAGCGCTGATTGGCCGAATTCCGTACTCTGGCCAATCAGCACTGGCTAATGCATTGTATTGGCTTGATGAAGCAGTGCTGAATGTGTGTGCTTAGCACACACATTCAGCTCTACTTCATCGGGCTAATAGAATGCATTGGCCAGCGCTGATTGGCCGAATTCCGTACTCTGGCCAATCAGCACTGGCTAATGCATTGTATTGGCTTGATGAAGCAGTGCTGAATGTGTGTGCTTAGCACACACATTCAGCTCTACTTCATCGGGCTAATAGAATGCATTGGCCAATCAGCGCTGGCCAATGCATTCTATTAGCGTGAACTGAGTTTGCACAGGGGTTCTAGTGCACCCTCGGCTCTGCTACATCAGATTGCTACATCTGATGTAGCAGTGCCGAGTGTGCATCAGATGTGTAGTTGAGCAAAACTGACTCAGCACTGCTAAGTCTGCATTCGCATAGGAATGCATTGGCCAGCCTTCGGCCAATCAGCGCTGGCTCTGCCGGAGGAGGCGGAGTCTAAGGTCGGACCTGAATGGAGACTGGTGTGGAGCTATCTTAGACTCCGCCTCCTCCAGCAGAGCCAGCGCTGATTGGTCGAGTTCCGTACTCTGGCCAATCAGCACTGGCCAATGCATTTCTATGGGGAAAAGTTAGCTTGCGAAAATCGCAAACTGACAGGGATTTCCATGAAATAAAGTGACTTTTATGCCCCCAGACATGCTTCCCCTGCTGTCCCAGTGTCATTCCAGGGTGTTGGTATCATTTCCTGGGGTGTCATAGTGGACTTGGTGACCCTCCAGACACGAATTTGGGTTTCCCCCTTAACGAGTTTATGTTCCCCATAGACTATAATGGGGTTCGAAACCCATTCGAACACTCGAACAGTGAGCGGCTGTTCGAATCGAATTTCGAACCTCGAACATTTTAGTGTTCGCTCATCTCTAATGATGTACAGTAGATGGCCCTATTTAACTGGTATTACAAACCTTCAAAAATATTATAGAATTACAATAAAAAAGCAATACATGAAGAGATATTTAACACATAACGTAACTTGGTGTTTGCCAGTAGCTTTCACTGTTTTTGTAATGAGATGATCAGACTGGGCTCTGCAAAGCATTCTTTTGGATTCCGAATAACAACAATAGCAGCTGTCTGTTTAATTCTATCAAAAAATAAACCAATATTTAGAGTATTTCATTGTATCTTTCTTTTTTCATAAAATATTCAGAATGTGTGAATTCCAATTGTTGCAATAATTTATTATTTGATTTCCAGCATATTCTTTTTGGCTTACCAGTCTATGCATAACCTTGATGCTCTATAATATTACAGGTTAACGCTATCTTATTATCCTGTTTCACATTTCAGATGCTAAAAAACACAAAAAGAACAAACATTTAAGTCCTCATAATATACCTTGTGTGTAGCAACACAGTAATGGCTGTAAAAGCCCTTTGTTAAAAAAAAAAAAAAAGAAAAAAAAAAAAGGAATTTGCTTGTAGAATACAGAATAACAAATATGACCATGTATATGTTTTGTTTTTTTTTTGTTTTTTTACTAATAAGCTGCCATATAGTAAAATACTAGGCCAAATCCTTCATTCTAGCAGATGCTCTTTTGAATGGCTTTCCATTTTGGCTGATAGAGGGGGAAACTCTTCCCTTTTGTACTCCTTGTCCTTATGTCATCTATGTTCTCTCAAGTAATAGAATGGTTAGCTTAACTTAGTTGGTTCTCCTACACATGCTTGTATTGAAAACTGAAAAACTCTACCCAACACGTTAAAATATCTATGCCCCCTTATATACATAACATTTTGGCTAAAGCAGTCCTAATGGAGCTCTGTAAATGCCTGTTTCAGTAAATACTGTACTTGCATCCCCTTTAAATGATTCTGTAGCATTGTTGTGTGTACTACTGCTTTAGTTACCCTTAATTGGTACCTTTTTTAATGGCTAACTCATAATGATGACAGAATATGACGTTTCGAAGCTTCCTCTGAGCTTCTTCTTCAGATATAACTAAAAACACCTTCTAGAGGCTGCATATTTGTAACTGGACACAGGGGTAGGCTACAGGATGAGGGGGGAAGAGGCTTATTACTATATACTTATAAAACAAACAATCAATTGCCAGATCCCAGGTTCTTATCTTAATGGCTGTCTTTATACAAATCTTAATGATTTGTATAAAAAGACATAAACCCACATGAGATGTTCATTCCATTGTCCAGCGTCTGGAATAGGGTCATTGCCTTGTACTCATAAATGATTAAAAATTAATTAAAAAAGGTATCACCTACTGAAGACTTGCAAAGTTTTTTTGTTTTTTATATTTTATAACCAGTGGGTAACACGGTACAAAAAACAAACATTTTCCTTTTAGTTACCCTTGGCACTTAAACGGTGACTGACTGCAGGTTAGACAGATTGTGTGTTAAAAAAAAATTAATGTATTGCTGCTGTAGTGAACAAAAAGTGATTTTGCACTCAAAGGGTAACTTCCATTTAGACTGCATGTAAAAAAAAAAAAGTGCATTCCCTCTATCTGTCTTTTGCTCTATCTGGATGAGAACCAATAAAACTTGCCTAGACCACTTTAATTGGTTCAGGGATAAGACCCCATATACCCATATACCCTTTTCTGGGAAAAGAAAATGCAAATAAGTTCACCTTGATGAAAAATGGGGCTTGCTCTAGCACCACCTTTGGCACTATATAGAACAATGCCTGTTTTTCCTGAAATTTAGTGACTTAATCTGGGAATAAAGCCAATACAAAATGTCATACAAAACCAGACATTGATCTATAGGGAGCTACCTTTCAAAAGGTGGCACTAGACTAGGCAAATTATTATCATATTCTTTTCATAGAATTCCCAGCTATTACTGAACGAGGAAGAAACCCTGTGGTGTTCCTATAGTAAAATATAGATCCTCATATGGTAGTTAAAGGGTAAATACTAGGGGAGCACTTAGCCTTTATGAGTAACCTGAAGTCAAATTCATTTGGTGACACAATGGGTCTAACTGTATTAAAATAAGTACAGTCCTGCTAGAATAGATGGAAGTATTGTCCAGATGGAACATACAGATCATTTTTACGTAGACTGCAAATTCTAAAGTTTGGAAATTCCAAGATTTTAGTGTCCTTTTATAAATGTTCACAATAATAAAACCTGAATTACTTGAGATTTAAGCCCAGCAATCTCTCTGTGGAAGCACAAGGCAACTTGCCTTATCAAAATAATTCATGGTTTAGATGTTGTCCAAAATCCATTACATGTTTGGACTATTTCCTATTCACCATAAAATTCTCTGTGAAAATCTTCTCTTTTATATATTTCAGCTATAAAAAAGAGACCTACTGCAGCATCATTCTCAAAGCATATCAGTTTATGTCAAACCTATGTACATGTACTTAGAGGCAGTATACACTAATAGTTGTCTTGTCTATTAAGGTAGAAATGCAAAGTTGATTTTCTAATTCCAATCTTTTCAACTCATCAAATCAAAATGGTAAACTTTCAAGATGTCAAGTATTGCGCATATAAGATCATATTTTTCAATGAAATTATCACTAACAAATGCCTCTCATGATTTCAAAAATGATAAAGTGAAGAATGGCAAATAAATGTAGATTACTTGCAGGGTTAAATATTGAAACTGATAAACTGTTGAAAATTTCACAACTCACTTTTTTGCCCCACCCACATCACTTTCCTGCCATATGTGTCATGATTCACACCCAGTGGCATAAGTACCAACGTAGCAGCTGTAGCGGTTGTAGTGGATGCCACAGGCCCTGTGAGCTTAGCGGGACACAATGGGATATACTACTGTGTGGAGGGGCCACTATGGAAATTATACTGTGTGGAGGGGCTGCTATGGGGATACTATACTGTGTGGAGGGGCCGCTATGGGACATTATATTATGTGGAGGAGCCGCTGTGGAACGTTATACTGTGTGGAGGGGCTGCTATGGGGATACTATAGATTATATTATGTGGAGGGGCCGCTGTGGGACATTATACTGTGTGGAGGGTCTGCTATATGACATTTTACTGTGTGGAGGGACCACTATGTGACATTATACTGTGTGCAGGGGCCACTATGGAACATTATACTTTGCAGAGGGTCTGCTATATGACATTATATTATGTGAATGGCAGCTATGGAAAATAATACTGTGTGACATTAAATACAGTCTGGAGGCCACTTTGGAACATTATAATGTGTGTAAATGGGGTGTTGTTGTTAGGGAATTGCTAGGATGACAATTCCCCAGTAGCTGCTGATGAACCCTGGAGGAAGGGACACAAGAGACAATAAGCCCTGGTCTGAAACCCCCCACTGTCCCTTCCTGCTTTCCGGTCCTGTCCTAGGTAATAGGCGACAACTGTCGACAAAACCCTTCCTAAATACGTGACACACAAAACGTGGACAAGACAAGCAACAACAAGGGAGTGTCAAAATTTATATCCAAAAGAGTAAGTCTATAGGGAAAGCCAGAGGTCAAGAATCAGAATACAGGAATAAACAGCAAGAGAAAAGCCAGCATGCACAAGGCAATAGCAAGCGCCAATGTGAATGTGAGCCAAGAATAAATAGAGAGAGAGAACCCACCCTGGAGTTGATAGGTGGATAGGCTGTCAATCACAGGGCAAGGCTAAAATGAACCACTTCAAGAACAGAGGCAAACAAGGGCAGACGACAGGTATGGTGGAAATTCAATTGCAGAACAAGAGCTGTGTTCACACAGTGCAACCAAAAACTCTAAGCAAGGAATTAAACTGCACACACCTCCTGCACCGCAGCAAGCGAGCAGAGGGTGGTGCAGTGACCCGAACAGTCAGAGATGTTACAGTTGTATTGTACAGGGGACAGACGGTTGGCACTATGCTGTGGAGGGGTAAAAGAAAAGGTTGCTATGGGGCCCAGTCTTTGCTAGTTACATCCCATTCACAGCATAAAACTGGCATCAAATTGGCTGGAAATCTACGACAGCTATGAACCGATTATTCAGATTTCGTCAGTTCATAGCTGGTGCTTGTCTCAGCAGAGAGTATGCGTCTACATAAATGATGTGCATCCTCCAATGGTGCAATGGATATGAAAATGGGTGTTGTAATAAATTATACCAAAGGAACATGAACTGGTTTCTGAAGCTAAATGGCTCCAGCACATAACGTAATAAGATCGTCTTAATAAAGCCTTATTACTTGTTTTGCAATTACTGTGTACAAGGCAGTCTCTGTTACAAATACATTTCTTATTTTACATTTGGTGTATAGATCAAGGAAGTCTGAATGCAATTGCTGAATGTAAACCTCCAATGTCTGACATACAAACCTGTCAGTGCCCGGTAATGGCTGTATATTTTTCCCAGTCTCACAAGTATACTGTTGTAGAATAATCTTTGACTCTACCCAAGATATACGGGGGGATGTCAATGTATTCTCAGTATCGGGGCAATTTAGTAATGATTTTTTGGACAAATAGGAAAATTATTTTTTACAGGGTATTGAAAAGTTAGTTTCAAGATCAAACAAGTGTATTGAGGTTATGGGGGACTACATTGAAAAATAAAATTTATTCAGAATTTTCGTCTTTTTCCTTCATGTCTATACCGAGAATATATTGAACTCCCCTCATATATTGAAATGAATAGGAGAGTTGGGAGGCAGTTTTTTAGTCGCATTCCACCTTAAAAATCCGCTGCAAAAAACTTTCTGTGACCTTACCCTTACAAGTCTCTCACTTGCTGCAGTCCAGTGATACAGCACACATAGAGCTATGTATATTCGTATATTGGTCTTACAGTATAAGGGGTTCACACAGAAAAGTTTGTTCAAAAAAGTAATATTTAGTTGGATTTAGTTTAAAGAGAGGCAGCTACAAAGTATAATGAGAGAAAAATCAGTCACTGAAAAAATTGGTCTTTAAGGGTGGGTTCACACCTGCGCCTGGTCTCCGCTTTGTGGGTTTCTGTCTTCTGCCCGAGAAACTGGACTGGAGATGGAAACCTGGCAGTCAGTGTCCGCCCGTGAGTGTCTTCTGGTCTCTGCGGCAAAACCGTTATTTTTTTTAAACCTGCATGTCTAACTTTGTGTCCAGTTAAAAAAAAAGTTTTCGCCAGGGAGATACAAAAGACGCTCACGGGCGGACACTTTTCAAACCCATTCAAGTGAATGAGTTTGAAAACTGACTGCCGGTTTCCGTCTCTTGCCCATTTTCTCGGGCTGAAGACGGAAACCTGCAAAGCGGAGACCAGACACAGGTGTGAACCCGTCCTAAGAAAGGTGTCTTCTAAAAAGAGCAGTTTTCAGGACAGGTTTCACTACATATACATATGTGTGTATATATTATTATTTATTGAATCTTTATGAATTTTGACCACATTTGATCATGTTGTTGTCAGGTACATAAAGCAGTAAAAGCACTGAGTTGGTCGAATATGTTATGTCAATGAGGTCTGATGAAGTCGTTTTCTTCAAGAAATACACCTTCAAGTTCTGTCTAATAAAGCCCATTAAACTGGAAAAAAACCTACTTTTTTCTTGATTTTTGTTGGCAAAACTTAATGATAATTTGCATATGTGTGTCAGGTAATAGTTGCGTGTATCCGATACTGCTATCACCTGACCATGGACTGATTTTTAACTACTATTTCACACAGCAAGCAGAATGCACATTACATATCAATAAATTCTCAGCTGTCTGCCTACTGACTTACACATTCAGTGTCCTTTGCTACGAGACCCTTTTTAGTACCTAGCAAAACTTAAATGAGTTATGACATGAAGAATATGCATCCTCTATCCATAGGATAGGGGATAAATAGCTGAATGGCAAGGGTCTAAGTCCTCCACCAGTTGTAAGAATGTAGGTTTACCCTTGTTGTGCATTCAGGCTGAATGTAGGCATGACGTGCTGAGCAGGCGCATCCACATTCCTGTTCACTTCATTGGGGGTGCCAGAGATACCCAAATGCAGTAGTTTGGTTATCTCTGTCACTCTTCCTGAATGGGAGGATGGATGCATCGCGTCCTACAAGAAATAAGCCTATACTCAGAATGCATGTATGGTAAGGGTAAAACAGCCCTGTTCTTGAGCTCGATGGCGATCTGAGTGTTATGCCATGGACAGAGGATAAATATTCTTCATGATTTATATGTTGACTCATTTGTGCACACTATAGTGGCAATTAAATAATTCAACATATACTGACCAAGTAAACTAAGTAATCTCATAAGCGTGGTATCCAATGTGTCATTTATACTACTGTATGAGAAATATTCAGATTCCTGTTTGTGCTTTCTGACAAACACAGATACTGATACTGTAAGTTCTGTGGGACCAAAGAGTTTGTGCGCCCCTAAGGTCAGCCCTGTTGTACAATATACACGTCTCTGTGGAATGGCTCTGTAATGAGAAGCGTTGTTGACTTTGCCTTTCAGTACGACAGAAACAAATTCTGACACTTATTCCCTAAATGCACGTCACAAAGACACCCTTTTGGCATAAATCAGGTCAATGGGTTTTAATGGTTATATTCAGCTATGTAGACTGATGTTTAACATGAAGATAACCTAATATGAAACAGATCTTATATATGAAAAAACCTTGAAATAACAACTATTTTTAAACAACTGCTGTTTGTATCCCATATTTTCATTGCGGCAGCTACAGTAGCTGCTATAATGCCAGGCGCAAATAAGTTCCTCTAATTGGTTACAACGTATTAATGTCTGTCACATTTTTTGCCATTCTGTTTTGTGCCTTAGAGCAAACTACAGTGCTATCTTGTTGCAGATATCACCTGGCAGTTTCTATTAACATGACTGGTTTTATACTTCTGCCAAGTGCAGCATTTGAAGTCACTGGGGAATAGTACTGTTGGGATATGAAATAATGTAGGACATGACACCGCTTGTGCTAAAAGGGAGACCATGTATCGCGTGTCCTACAAATAAATATTCCATAATATTCTGAATATTTAATTCTAACTGTCTACAATATTTATAAAG
Source organism: Leptodactylus fuscus (assembly GCF_031893055.1). Lineage (NCBI taxonomy): Eukaryota > Metazoa > Chordata > Amphibia > Anura > Leptodactylidae > Leptodactylus > Leptodactylus fuscus. The sequence goes on from NC_134272.1 coordinate 45,338,673, forward strand.
TGAAAGGCAAAGAAATCATGAAAATTAAAGCAAATTACTAGGAGCACACATTCTATTAAATGTGCTAGCACAGTGCATATGCTATGGATAGCGATCGAGTAACATATAAATGTTTCATAGTATCTCAGAAAATTCTAGAACCCTAACATGATCTTCTCATAAAGCAGTCTGTAATATAAGATTTTGGACACTTTTGCTCATTAATCCAGAAGTTCTCTTAGCAATTAAGGTGAAGTTATGAAACTACCTTCTAATTAGAGATGAGCGAGTAGTTAAATACTCGATATTCGTTTCGAGTAGCCCCTCAATATTCGACTGCTCGAATCGAATATCGAATCCTATTATAGTCTATGGGGGGAAATGCTCGTTTCAGGGGTAGGCAACATTTGATCAAATTACACTTACCAAGTCCACGAGTGAGGGTCGGGCTAGATTCTCCATGCAGCGTCCCCACGGCATCTTCTGGCTCTGAATTCACTCTGCCAGGCATCGGGCCTGGGCAGAGCCGACTGCGCATGCCCGCACTACAAGAAAATGGCCGCTTACAGTCAAAGCGGCCATTTTCTTGTAGTGCGGGCATGCGCAGTCGGCTCTGCCCAGGCCCGATGCCTGGCAGAGTGAATTCAGAGCTGGAAGATGCTGCGGGGCCGCTGCACAGAGAAGACTTCTAAAGGTAGGTGAAGAACCAGCGTTGATTCGGCTAATCAACGCTGGTTCTGTATCGAATCTTTCCATTCGAATAGTGATTGGTACTCGATCAAGTACGAGTATTTTGAATACCTTAGTATTCGATCGAATACCTGCTCGATCGAATACTACTCGTTCATCTCTACTTCTAATGCCACATTTTATAAACATATGGTTTAATGGAGCACCTACTACTCCATTATTGTACTAATATTGTATTTAGAGACTTTGACCTATATCTGTTCTGATACAGAATAACTGGATAAAATTTATTAAGACTTTCTCACGGCATTCTTAATTCCTTCCCTGAAAGGCACAAGATGTGCCAGAATTAGGGCGGGTTCAATCCTGCGCCCGGTCTCTGCTTTCCAGGTTTCCGTCTTCTGCCCGAGAAACTGGACAGGAGACGGAAACCAGCAGTCAGTTTTCAAACCCATTCATTAGTGACCGCCCGTGAGCGTCTTCTGGTCTCTGCAGCAAAACCATTTCAGACATGCAGGACTTTGTGTCTGGTTAAAAAAAATGGTTTGGCCGTGGAGACCAGAAGATGCTCACGGGTGGACACTAACTGCCGGGTTTCCGTCTCGAGTCCAGTTTCTCAGGCAGAAGACGGAAACCCACAAAGCGGAGGCCAGGCGCAGATGTGAACCCGCCCTCAAGAATAAGTCTTGTGCATGTACATACTCCTCACCTCAAATGTATGTCCATCAGGCACTGGAGTAGAATTGAGGTGTAACTCACGCCAGTTTTAATGCATGAATAATAGTTCATTTGGCGAACCATGCCCTAGCCTGTCTAGATTCCAGCCCATTCCAGTCACTTTCGAAAAAAAGTGACAAGTGGGGTGCTAGGGTTGATATTCACCATAGTGCACCAAAATAGTGTATTTTTAGCCACTTTTTAGGTGCAGCAGTCTGCAATAGCTTAGTTGTTTACATAGCACAGGTTGCCCCAATGGTAAATCCACCCTGTTTCCCTGTTTCTATTAGCTTTATAAATTATACAAAAAGGAAAAGAGATGCAATACTCCAGTGTCTTCAGTACAATATGAAATATGTATTCCTCCAATAGGGTCTTAACCTCAGACAGGCTGGAATGAAATGCACCAGTTTGACAATTTGTCCATTTCCCATGAATTTTACTACATTTTTGATTCTTAGCTACTCACACCCCCTCCCTCCGAGATTCACCTGCTATTGAAAATGTGACAAAAGCAGCTTAATATAACAGAAAGTCACTTTTTTTCTGTGCATGTATGGTGGCATCTTTCTAACATCAGTTTCTGACATAGATATTTTAGTAAATTCCTGCCTTTGTAAATACACTATATGGACAAAAGTGTAACACATTACATCTACAAAAGCTTTTATAGTATTTCATTCTAAATCTCTAGGAATTAATATTGAGTATGTTACCCTCCCCATTGAAGCTAAAGTAGTTCACATACTTCTGGGAGGACATTCTACAAGATTTTGGAGTTTATCTGAATGGATTTTTGCTTATTAATAGAGATGAGCGAACAGTGTTCTATCGAACTCATGTTCGATCGGATATTAGGCTGTTCGGCATGTTCGAATCGAATCGAACACCGCGTGGTAAAGTGCGCCATTACTCGATTCCCCTCCCACCTTCCCTGGCGCCTTTTTTGCTCCAATAACAGCGCAGGGTAGGTGGGACAGGAACTACGACACCGGTGACGTTGAAAAAAGTAGGCAAAACCCATTGGCTGCCGAAAACATGTGACCTCTAATTTAAAAGAACAGCGCCGCCCAGCTTCGCGTCATTCTGAGCTTGCAATTCACCGAGGACGGAGGTTTCCGTCCAGTTAGCTAGGGGTTAGATTCTGGGTAGGCAGGGACAGGCTAGGATAGGAAGGAGAAGACAACCAACAGCTCTTATAAGAGCTAAATTCCAGGGAGAAGCTTGTCAGTGTAACGTGGCACTGACGGGCTCAATCGCCGCAACCCAGCTTTCCCAGGATCCTGAATGGAATACACTGTCAGTGTATTCCCGTATACCCGATATATACCCCCGATACCCGTTCCAACGGTGTGCCCCCCCACCTTCACCCCAGAAATACCCTGCAAGTCCCCTAGCAATAGAATTGGGGCTATATACACCCACTATTTTTGCTACTGCCATATAGTGCCATTGTCTCACTGGGAATTCAAAGAATATATTGGGCTTACATATAACTTCAATTCCAGGGAGAAGCTTGTCAGTGTAACGTGGCACTGACGGGCTCAATCGCCGCAACCCAGCTTTCCCAGGATCCTGAATGGAACACACTGACAGTGTATTCCCGTATACCCCATATATACACCCCAAATCCCCGTTCCAACGGTGTGCCCCCCCACCTTCACCTCAGAAATACCCTGCAAGTCCCCTAGCAATAGAATTGGGGCTATATACACCCACAATTTTTGCTACTGGTATACAGTGCCATTGTCTCACTGGGAATTCAAAGAATATATGGGGGTTATGTGCACCCACAATTTTTAATACTGCTATACAGTGCCATTGTCTGACTGGGAATTCAAAGAATATATGGGGGTTATGTGCACCCACAATTTTTAATACTGGTATATAGTGCCATTGTCTGACTGGGAATTCAAAGAATATATGGGGGTTACGTGCACCCACAATTTTTAATACTGGTATACAGTGCCATTGTCTGACTGGGAATTCAAAGAATATATGGGGGTTACGTGCACCCACAATTTTTAATACTGCTATACAGTGCCATTGTCTGACTGGGAATTCAAAGAATATATGGGGGTTATGTGCACCCACAATTTTTAATACTGGTATACAGTGCCATTGTCTGACTGGGAATTCAAAGAATATATGGGGGTTATGTGCACCCACAATTTTTAATACTGGTATACAGTGCCATTGTCTGACTGGGAATTCAAAGAATATATGGGGGTTATGTGCACCCACAATTTTTACTACTGGTATACAGTGCCATTGTCTAACTGGGAATTCAAAGAATATATTGGGGTGACGTGCACCCACAATTTTTGCTACTGCTATACAGTTCCATTGTCTGACTGGGAATTCAAAGAATATATGGGGGTTATGTGCACCCACAATTTTTAATACTGGTATACAGTGCCATTGTCTGACTGGGAATTCAAAGAATATATGGGGGTTATGTGCACCCACAATTTTTAATACTGGTATACAGTGCCATTGTCTGACTGGGAATTCAAAGAATATATGGGGGTTACGTGCACCCACAATTTTTAATACTGCTATACAGTGCCATTGTCTGACTGGGAATTCAAAGAATATATGGGGGTTACGTGCACCCACAATTTTTAATACTGGTATACAGTGCCATTGTCTGACTGGGAATTCAAAGAATATATGGGGGTTATGTGCACCCACAATTTTTAATACTGGTATACAGTGCCATTGTCTGACTGGGAATTCAAAGAATATATGGGGGTTATGTGCACCCACAATTTTTAATACTGGTATACAGTGCCATTGTCTGACTGGGAATTCAAAGAATATATGGGGGTTATGTGCACCCACAATTTTTACTACTGGTATACAGTGCCATTGTCTAACTGGGAATTCAAAGAATATATTGGGGTGACGTGCACCCACAATTTTTGCTACTGCTATACAGTTCCATTGTCTGACTGGGAATTCAAAGAATATATGGGGGTTATGTGCACCCACAATTTTTACTACTGGTATACAGTGCCATTGTCTGACTGGGAATTCAAAGAATATATGGGGGTTATGTGCACCCACAATTTTTACTACTGGTATACAGTGCCATTGTCTGACTGGGAATTCAAAGAATATATGGGGGTTATGTGCACCCACAATTTTTAATACTGCTATACAGTGCCATTGTCTGACTGGGAATTCAAAGAATATATGGGGGTTACGTGCACCCACAATTTTTAATACTGCTATACAGTGCCATTGTCTGACTGGGAATTCAAAGAATATATGGGGGTTATGTGCACCCACAATTTTTACTACTGGTATACAGTGCCATTGTCTGACTGGGAATTCAAAGAATATATTGGGGTGACGTGCACCCACAATTTTTGCTACTGCTATACAGTTCCATTGTCTGACTGGGAATTCAAAGAATATATGGGGGTTATGTGCACCCACAATTTTTAATACTGGTATACAGTGCCATTGTCTGACTGGGAATTCAAAGAATATATGGGGGTTATGTGCACCCACAATTTTTAATACTGGTATACAGTGCCATTGTCTGACTGGGAATTCAAAGAATATATGGGGGTTATGTGCACCCACAATTTTTACTACTGGTATACAGTGCCATTGTCTGACTGGGAATTCAAAGAATATATGGGGGTTATGTGCACCCACAATTTTTAATACTGCTATACAGTGCCATTGTCTGACTGGGAATTCAAAGAATATATGGGGGTTACGTGCACCCACAATTTTTAATACTGCTATACAGTGCCATTGTCTGACTGGGAATTCAAAGAATATATGGGGGTTATGTGCACCCACAATTTTTACTACTGGTATACAGTGCCATTGTCTGACTGGGAATTCAAAGAATATATTGGGGTGACGTGCACCCACAATTTTTGCTACTGCTATACAGTTCCATTGTCTGACTGGGAATTCAAAGAATATATGGGGGTTATGTGCACCCACAATTTTTAATACTGGTATACAGTGCCATTGTCTGACTGGGAATTCAAAGAATATATGGGGGTTATGTGCACCCACAATTTTTAATACTGGTATACAGTGCCATTGTCTGACTGGGAATTCAAAGAATATATGGGGGTTATGTGCACCCACAATTTTTACTACTGGTATACAGTGCCATTGTCTAACTGGGAATTCAAAGAATATATTGGGGTGACGTGCACCCACAATTTTTGCTACTGCTATACAGTTCCATTGTCTCACTGGGAATTCAAAGAATATATGGGGGTTATGTGCACCCACAATTTTTAATACTGGTATACAGTGCCATTGTCTGACTGGGAATTCAAAGAATATATGGGGGTTATGTGCACCCACAATTTTTAATACTGGTATACAGTGCCATTGTCTGACTGGGAATTCAAAGAATATATGGGGGTTACGTGCACCCACAATTTTTAATACTGCTATACAGTGCCATTGTCTGACTGGGAATTCAAAGAATATATGGGGGTTACGTGCACCCACAATTTTTAATACTGGTATACAGTGCCATTGTCTGACTGGGAATTCAAAGAATATATGGGGGTTATGTGCACCCACAATTTTTAATACTGGTATACAGTGCCATTGTCTGACTGGGAATTCAAAGAATATATGGGGGTTATGTGCACCCACAATTTTTAATACTGGTATACAGTGCCATTGTCTGACTGGGAATTCAAAGAATATATGGGGGTTATGTGCACCCACAATTTTTACTACTGGTATACAGTGCCATTGTCTAACTGGGAATTCAAAGAATATATTGGGGTGACGTGCACCCACAATTTTTGCTACTGCTATACAGTTCCATTGTCTGACTGGGAATTCAAAGAATATATGGGGGTTATGTGCACCCACAATTTTTAATACTGGTATACAGTGCCATTGTCTGACTGGGAATTCAAAGAATATATGGGGGTTATGTGCACCCACAATTTTTACTACTGGTATACAGTGCCATTGTCTAACTGGGAATTCAAAGAATATATTGGGGTGACGTGCACCCACAATTTTTGCTACTGCTATACAGTTCCATTGTCTGACTGGGAATTCAAAGAATATATGGGGGTTACGTGCACCCACAATTTTTAATACTGCTATACAGTTCCATTGTCTCACTGGGAATTCAAAGAATATATGGGGGTTATGTGCACCTACAATTTTTAATACTGGTATACAGTGCCATTGTCTGACTGGGAATTCAAAGAATATATGGGGGTTATGTGCACCCACAATTTTTAATACTGGTATACAGTGCCATTGTCTGACTGGGAATTCAAAGAATATATGGGGGTTACGTGCACCCACAATTTTTAATACTGCTATACAGTGCCATTGTCTGACTGGGAATTCAAAGAATATATGGGGGTTACGTGCACCCACAATTTTTAATACTGCTATACAGTGCCATTGTCTGACTGGGAATTCAAAGAATATATGGGGGTTACGTGCACCCACAATTTTTAATACTGGTATACAGTGCCATTGTCTGACTGGGAATTCAAAGAATATATGGGGGTTATGTGCACCCACAATTTTTAATACTGGTATACAGTGCCATTGTCTGACTGGGAATTCAAAGAATATATGGGGGTTATGTGCACCCACAATTTTTACTACTGGTATACAGTGCCATTGTCTAACTGGGAATTCAAAGAATATATTGGGGTGACGTGCACCCACAATTTTTGCTACTGCTATACAGTTCCATTGTCTGACTGGGAATTCAAAGAATATATGGGGGTTATGTGCACCCACAATTTTTACTACTGGTATACAGTGCCATTGTCTGACTGGGAATTCAAAGAATATATGGGGGTTATGTGCACCCACAATTTTTAATACTGCTATACAGTGCCATTGTCTGACTGGGAATTCAAAGAATATATTGGGGTGACGTGCACCCACAATTTTTGCTACTGCTATACAGTTCCATTGTCTGACTGGGAATTCAAAGAATATATGGGGGTTATGTGCACCCACAATTTTTAATACTGGTATACAGTGCCATTGTCTGACTAGGAATTCAAAGAATATATGGGGGTTACGTGCACCCACAATTTTTAATACTGCTATACAGTGCCATTGTCTGAGTGGGAATTCAAAGAATATATGGGGGTTATGTGCACCCACAATTTTTAATACTGGTATATAGTGCCATTGTCTGACTGGGAATTCAAAGAATATATGGGGGTTACGTGCACCCACAATTTTTAATACTGGTATACAGTGCCATTGTCTGAGTGGGAATTCAAAGAATATATGGGGGTTATGTGCACCCACAATTTTTAATACTGGTATATAGTGCCATTGTCTGACTGGGAATTCAAAGAATATATGGGGGTTACGTGCACCCACAATTTTTAATACTGGTATACAGTGCCATTGTCTGACTGGGAATTCAAAGAATATATGGGGGTTATGTGCACCCACAATTTTTAATACTGGTATACAGTGCCATTGTCTCACTGGGAATTCCACAAATAATTTGGGGATTCATTCACCCTACATCTCAGGCTCTTGCCATATTCACCCAGGTTGTCAGTGCTGCACCAGCTCGTTCCCAGACAGCTCGGCCCGAAAAACGCGTTACCTATATAGAGGATTTGGACAATGAAGACAACATGTTCTAAATCTAATGTCTGCACCTTCTCCAGAATTAAAATAAAGGCAGCGTTTAACTTTCAAATAGCACTGCACAAAGGAAGAGCTTATCAGCTTGTCTCATGACATGCTACTGAAAAGTTTCATTTGTGTATCTTAATGTAAATATAGTTGTATAAGCTTTTTGGGTTTTAGGCACTGCCAAGTTATTTATTACCACCCACTCCCTTATAATGGTGATGACGCCAAAGTCACTGTGGGTGTTCAGAGCTCACAGCTTTGGGTGACATTTGTCTTGCTCTCTGTCGGTACCAGCTGTCTTTTTGGATACCGTAAAGTTATGTTGACTTTATTAACAGCTATAGAAGCTTTAGCCAGGTTGTGACGGTGTGTAACCCTAACAACACTAAGTGGGATACACATTAATAGTCAGTCTATGTACGCTAAACGTATCACTGAAGTAATTTTTTTTCCCTCTCCCCTAATATAAGAAAGGAACAGACATTAGACCTAGACCGGGGTTCGAGGCTTGAAAAAATCCAGTATTATTTGTTCTTCATGATGTGAAATATGTGTTGAAAAGCAACCCAAGATGAAGTCAGCCATGTGTGCCAGTGTGTTACTTGGCATGCCTTTGCTGGCCCCAACTGTAAGGGTCACTCTCCATTTCCTCCATTTTCCACTCCCCTTCACACCATTTGTGGTGAAGCAATGGGATGCACTGAAGTGCACCCTCTAGCCTCGTGTGGGATAGGGACATCAGATGCCACTCCAACCCCCTCGTCTTCCTCCGCCAGCCAACGGTGCGAAGATGAGAGGAGTGTGCTCTGAATGTTTTCTGCCTAGCAGAGGCTAGTTCTCACTTACGAAAATGGCCCCACTTTGACCTGTATATCAGGCACAATGGTGTAGGTTTCAAAGAAACATGGCACCAACAAGTTGGAAAACGTGGGCCATGCGTGGACCGTGTTTGAGTCTGGCAAGCTCCAGATCTGCTACCAGGTTCCAGCCATTATCACAGGCGCAAAAATGCCAGGCCCCAGGTGTAGCAGGGAAAAAAAAATGCCATCTCAGCCAGGATGGCATCCCTGACCTCGGAGGCACTGTGCTGTCTGTCCCCCAAGCTGATCAGTTTCAGCACGGCCTACTGACATCTCCCCATGCCAGTGTTACAGTGTTTTCCGCTAGTAGCTGGGGTGGAGGTTGCAGCTTCGTAGGGTTTCAGTCTACTCCTGCCATGGCCTGGGAGAGGAGATAGGCCACCCCAGTTTGCACCCGGGGAACAGACTCCACCACATTCACCCTGCCTGTCATTAAAGATAAGCACTGCAGCATCCCTGACCACAGGCGCTTGTCCATGTGTCGGTGGTCAAGTGGACCTTGCAGCAAAGCGCAGAGCTCTGGGCCCGACTGATGTTATGGGACACATGCAGGCGCAAGGCAGAGACAGCACACCAAGAGAAGTAGTAACGGCTAGGCCCAGCATAGGGAGGTGCCCCAGCTGCCATCTGCTGACGGAAGGCCTGGGTCTCCAGAAGCATAAACAAACACCAACATCTCCAGGGCCAGCAGTTTATCGATGAGGCTGTTACAGGCTTGGGCATGGGGGTGGGTTGTATTGTACTTCTGCCTGCAATGAAAAGCTTGGGAAATGTGGAGTGGCTGGGAAGAGGCGCATGATGGTGCAGGCCAAAAGGGCGCATGAGGGTGAACTCCCCAATGTGTCAGAGATAGGTGTGTAGGTGTCCTTGCATCATATACTTGCACCATATTTGGCTTTGGAAGTTAATTTTGTGCCAAAAAGTGGTTAAGACAGCGATCCCTCAGCTACTCCCGTTACACTGTCTATTGAAGTTACCATCTGTGGAAGTGGACCACCATTTCTAAGATCCCAAAGGAAGCAGGCAAGAGATGTGCAGTTCAGAAAAAAAGATGAGAAAATAAGTTTAGGCTGTAGAGCACAGAGGGATCGGAGAGGACAGAGCTGGTGTCGGCCAGGTATTCCCACAACATGCGCCTATACTTGTCCCTCCTGGTGACACTAGGCCCCTGAGTGGCAGTAATTTGTCCAGGGGGGCCATTAACGTGTTCCAGACCTAGGAATAAGTCTTCCAACAGGGTAGAGTTTTGCATGCCTTTGCTTCTACCCACTGTTTTTGCTGCTTAGCTTCCCTCCACATCTACTCTGCTTTCACCCCTAAACATCACCCCAGTTTATGCCTTTGCTTCTACCCAGGTTTTTTGTTGATTTAGCTTCCCTCTACATCTACACTGCTTTAGCCCCTAGACATCACCCCTGTCCATGTGGGGTCGGTGGCCTCGTCATCCACCAACTCCTCTTCCAATTGCGCACTGCCCCCTTACTGCAAACCACACATGACCACAGCTTGCCTTGATGGCAACTGTGTCTCATGATCCCCACTTAGGTCCAGACAAGTCGGTGGCGGGTCCAAAACCCCAAAATTGGAAGGAAATGGCAGATGCTGCAGTATTTCTAACACCTGTTCCTGGTGCTCGGGCCTGGTCTGTGTTGTACCCTGCACCCTGCTTAACGCATCTGCCATATCCGAAGTTGTGCTGAGCGCATGCTAATGTTTCGTGTCCAGTGCAATGGATGGGATGGGATTTCACATAAGTCTGCCACCCATGGCCACTCATGGTTGAGCAACTGAGGGAGTTGACTTTGACGAACCCGAGGGTTTTGGAGTTGGAACTACATCAAAGGTCTGTGCTGCTCACACACTCTGCTCAACACATGATATGTTTAGTGCCAGCAGTGTGGAGACGTCGCACAACAGCCGTTGTTCCAGCAGGTACAGGCGTTGTAGGAGTGCATAGAGGCTAGCAGCGGCAACTATACACTTTAAAAACTATCCGCACAAGCGCCACACTTTCACCAGTAGCTCAGGAACATTGGGGTACCTTTTTCAAAAGATTAGCAGCAATGAGTTAAAAACGTGGCCCAGGCATGGAATATGTTGCAGGCTGCCAAGCTACAGAGCCAATCCCAGGTTACGGCCATTATCACACATGACAACATGCCTGGGCCCAGGTGCAGTGGCAAAAACCACATTGCCGTCTCATCGAGGATGGCATGACTCACTTTGTAGGCAGTGTGCTGTCTGGCCCCCAAGCTGATGAGCTTCAGCACGGCCCGCTGACGTCTCCCCACACCAGTGTTGCAGCGTTTCCAGCTCGTAGCTGGGGTCAATTTAACAGCGGAGGAGGGTGGTGTTTCAGCCCTCCTCCCAGGAATGTTGTGTGGGGAGACAAGTCAGGCCACCACATTTTGCGACCCGGTCCACGCCTCAACTACATTCAACCACTGTGCCCAAATTGAAAGGTAGCGTCCCTGTCCGCATGCACTTGTCCATTCGTAACTGGTCACATGGAACTTTAGGGCTAAGCGCTGAATTTAGGGACCGCCTCATGTTTGGGGGAAAGTGCTGGTGTGGACGGCACAGTGCGGTGGCGCAGTAGACACTCTGCCCAAAAAGGGCAGAGTGTCCCCCAGCCGGGATTCCAACATCTCCTGGGCCAGATTTCTTGAGATGAGGCCGTTGAAGCCTTGGGCATGTGGGTGGGTTGCGCTGTACTTTAGCATGAAATGAAAGGCTTGGGAGATGGGGAGTTGCTGGGAAGAGGCGCATGATGGCGCGGGCAAAAGGAGAAATGGCAGGAAAAGGTGAGGATAAGGGTGAACTCCCCAAAGTGTCAGAGGCAGATGTGGAGGTGTCCTGGCTCCTGGTCTGGACTACAGCGCCAGCCCTGTCAACAGTGGAAGAGGCAGTGGCCGCCAGGCCAAACGACGATTATCCTGCGCTTGCTCTCACCCACTGAGCCCAGGGCTTGCCTTCCAAATGATGGCACCCGCAAGAGGTGGTGAGATTCCTCTCCGCAGATCTCCAAACCATCTTGGACTTGCAAATTGCACTAAATTTGTCATGTAACTGACATGTATATGATGAGTCTATCCATTGTCTGTTCATTTTGGTGAAAGTCAGCCTGTCAGCTGACAGACAGCTGTGCTTGTCAGTGATGATGTCACCGGCTGCTTGTACCCCCAGTTTTTGCTGCTTAGCTTGCCTCCACATCCACACTGCTTTTGCCCCTACACATCACCCCTATCCATGCCTGTGCCTCTAGCCATAAGTCTGCCACCCATGGAAACTCATGGTGCAGAAAGTGAGGGAGCTGACTCTGAGGAACCCTTGGGTTTTGTAGCTGGTACTCCATCAAAGGTCTCTGCTGCTCACACACCCTGCTGAACATACGGTATCTAGGGTTAGAGCGTGTGGTGACCTCGCACAACAGTAGGTGCTTCAGGCAGATGTAGGCCTTGCTGGAGTGTATTGCGGCTAGCTCCAGGTACTGTAGACTTGGGAAAGTGGGTGTCCAAGTGCCGCACTTTCACCCTTAGCTCAGCTAATTTGGGGTATGTTTTTAAAGATCATTGCACCACTACATTGAACATGTGGGCCAGGCATGGAACGTGTTGGAGGCTGGCAAGCTCCAGAGCCCTCCAACAAGCTAAAAAACCTGGCCCCAGGGGCAGCGGGGATAAACAAATTGCCATCTCATCCAGGATGGCATCCCTGACCTCAGAGGCAGTGTGCTGTCCGTCTCCCAAGCTGATGAGCTTCAGCCCAGCCTGCTGACGTCTCCCCACACCAGTGTTGCAGCGTTTTCAGCTCGTAGCTGGGGTAAATCTAACAGCGGAGGAGGAGGAGGGTGGTGTTTCAGCCCTCCTCCCAGGAATGTTTTGTGGGGAAACAAGTCAGGAAAATTCTTGAAACGGGAGAGTTTTGCATCTTTGCCCTTGCTGCCTATGGACATCCCTTTGCCTCTAGCCACCATTTTCCCTGCTTTGCTTGCCTCCAAATCCACACTGCTTTTGCCCCTAGACATCACCCCAGTCCATGCCTTAGCTTGTACCCCCAGTTTTTCCTGCTTAGCTTGCCTCCACATCCACACTGCTTTTGCCCCTAGACATCACCCCAGTCCATGCCTTAGCTTGTATCCCCAGTTTTTCCTGCTTAGCTTGCCTCCACATCCACACTGCTTTTGCCCCTAGACATCACCCCAGTCCATGCCTTAGCTTGTACCCCCAGTTTTTCCTGCTTAGCTTGCCTCCACATCCACACTGCTTTTGCCCCTAGACATCATCCCTATCCATGCCTCTTCCCCTAGCCATAACTCTGCCACCCCTGGAAACTCATGGTGCAGAAACTTTGGTTGCTGACTTTGAGGAACCCTTGGGTTTTGTAGATGGAACTCCATCAAAGGTCTGTGCAGCTCACACACCCTGCTCAAGATATGGTATTGTAGGGTTTCAGCGTGTGTGAATGACGGACAACAGCCTGTGTTTGGACAGATGTAGGCCTTGCTAGAGTGTTTTTAGGCTAGCAGCGACTCCTGTGCACTTGCAAAAGTGGGCGCACAAGCGCCGCATTTTCAACAGTAGCTTCGGTACATTTGGGTATGTTTTTAAAAAACTTTGCACCACTAGGTTAGACGTGGGCCAAACATGGAACGTGTTGGAGGCTGGCAAGCTCCAGAGCCGCTACCAGGTTCCAGCCATTATCACAGGCGTAAAAATGCCAGGCCCCAGGTGTAGCAGGGAAAAAAAAATGCCATCTCAGCCAGGATGGCATCCCTGACCTCGGAGGCACTGTGCTGTCTGTCCCCCAAGCTGATGAGCTTCAGCACCGCCTGCTGACGTCTCCCCACACCAGTGTTTTAGCGTTTGCCGCTAGTAGCTGTGGTGGAGGTTGCAGCGTCGTAGGGTTTCAGTCTACTCCTGCCATGAATTTTGGCCTGGGAGAGGAGATAGGCCACCCCAGTTTGCACCCGGGGAACAGACTCCACCACATTCACCCTGCCTGTCATTAAAGATAAGCACTGCAGCATCCCTGACCACAGGCGCTTGTCCAAGTGTCGGTGGTCAAGTGGACCTTGCAGCAAAGCGCGGAACTAAGGGCCCACCTGATGTTGAGTGACACGTGCTGGTGCAAGGCGGGGACGCCACACCGGGAGAAGTTGAGACGGCTAGGGACGGCATAGTGAGGTGCCACAGTTGCCATCAGGTCCGGGAAGGCGGGAGTTTCAACAAGCCGGAACGCCAACCTCTCCTGGGCCAGCAGTTTAGCGATGTTGGCGTTCTAGGCTTGCGTGGGTGGGTGGTTAGCGGTGTATTTCTGCCGGCGCTCCAATGTATGAGAGATGGTGGGTTGTTGTAAAGAAGCGCCTGATGGTGCCTTTGATGGTGCAGGAGAAGGAGATAAGACAGAAACAGGGGAGGATGAGGGAGAAGTCAACAAAGTGGCGGAGGCAGATGAAGTGATGTCCTGGCTCGTCCTCTGGAGTGCATCGCCAGCACTGTGAGCAGAGGCAGTGGCATGAACGGCGGGCGACGTTTGTCCTGCCGTTGCTGCCTGCCACTGATTCCATTGCTTGGATTCCAAATGACGGTGCATTGAAGTGGTGGACAGGTTGCTCTTCTCAGGGCCCCTACTCGATTTCGGGAGGCAAATTGTGTAGACGACACTATATCTGTCCTCGGCGCATTCCTTGAAAAAACTCTACACCTTCAAGAAACGTGCCCTCGATGGGGGAGTTTTTCTGGGCTGGGTACAAAAGGGAACATCTTCGGACATTCCGGGTCTGGCCTGGCTTCGGCAAAGCAGCTGACCTCTGCCTCTGGACATGTCTCTGCCTCTAGCTACCCTTTTTGGTGCTGCACCTGCCTCAACATCCACACTACTTTCCCAGCTTGACATCTGCCTTGTCCAGGTGGGGTCGGTGTCCTCGTCGTCCACCACCTCCTCTTCCAACTCCTGTCTCGCCTCCTCCTCCTGCACAATGCGCATGTCAACTGGCTGCCCTGACAGCAACTGCGTCTCATCGTCGTCGATGAGGGTGGGTTGCTGGTCATCCGCCACCAAATCGACCGGAGATGGAATGGAGGAGACTCTAGTGTTTGAGCATCTGGACACAGATACTCGTCTGTTAGGTCCGTGGAATCGCGAAATGGAGGGGCAGGTTGCGGTACAGTCAAAGGAAGGGAGAACAGCTCTGGGGAGCAGGGACAGTTGGGGTTATTGTTCTGAGAAGATTGGGAATTTTGGGTGGAAGGAGGACAAGACTGTTGGGTAAGAGGAGGTAGAGGCTGACTGGCTGGTGGACAATGTGCTTTAAGCGTTATCCGACAGCCATTGCAAGACCTGTTCCTGGTTCTCGGGCCTACTAATCTTTGTACCATTCAGCCTAGTTAATGTGGAACTTTTGTGCAAAGCGCAGAACTTAGGGCCCGCCTGATGTTAAGGGACACACGCTGGTACAAGGCTCAACTCACCCTAAGTGCCAAAAACACTGCTGGTGCAAGGCTCTACTCATGCCAAGGGCCTCAATCTCTGCTGGTAGCTCAGCTTAAGGTCATGTAACTTTGTTTGGAAGGGCTCATGTTAAGGGCTAGAAAAGTGAATTTTGGAAGGTCTTACCACATCACACACACACACACACACACACACACACACACACACACACACACACACACACACACACACACACACACACACACACACACACACACACACACACACACACACACACACACACACACACACACACACACACACACACACACACACACACACACACACACACACTCAAAATGACAGTTAAGGGTGAGGGCTTTTGGAATTCCCATTGCCTATTCCATTTGTGGTTGTCATGGGGAACGTGATTTAAAGGGGTGGTTGTTACTGTTTGTTGAGCTTAAATTGGGGTTTGTGTCCATCCATTTGGGGAGTAAAGAAGGTTTCCAGGTATTTTCCCACTTTGATAGAGGTTTTTTTGAATGTGGAAAGTGTGTAGTTGTTAGGCAGTGATGTTGGGGTAATAGAGGGTCTTTGGTGTGTTAGATGCCCCCAGGCATGCTTCCCCTGCTGTCCCAGTGTCATTCCAGAGGTGTTGGCATCATTTCCTGGGGTGTCATAGTGGACTTGGTGACCCTCCAGACACGGATTTGGGTTTCCCCCTTAACGAGTATCTGTTCCCCATAGACTATAATGGGGTTCGAAACCCGTTCGAACACACGAACATTGAGCGGCTGTTCGAATCGAATTTCGAACCTCGAACATTTTAGTGTTCGCTCATCTCTACTTATTAATCCAGAAGAGCATTTAGACCAAAGGACTTGATTTACAATGTTCTTTCTACCTAATCCCAAAAGTGTTTGATGGGGTTGAAGTCAGGGCTCTGCTTGGGTAAGTCAAGTCCTTTCGCACCAAACTTTGTGTATTTGAGTACAGTCAGGCTAGAACAGAAAAGGACCTAATGTTATCCCTCAATTATCAAAATTTACAGTTGGCACAATTAAGCAAATCAGATATCATGCTCCTGGCATTTTCCACTCTGGAGTAGTGGATCTGTACAGTGACAGTACAGACTTCTCAGTCTTCCCTTTGATCAGCATTGTGACTCAGTGGTTAGCACTTCTGCCTTGGATCGCAGGTTTGAATCTGACCAACATCTGCGTAGATTTTGTATGTTTTGCGCGAGTTTCTTCAGGGTACTTTGGTTTCCTATCACATGGCAAAAATATACCGTTAGGTTGTTAGGTAAAATGGCTTCCTGTAAAAACAACTGACCTTTGTGAGTGTTAGGGATGAGCCCTATCAATTCCTGTGGTTTGAGTCCCCATGAGAAATGTGCAATACAAATTTTTGTCATATGTGACAGTTTTAGATTTTATTAGAATGCTCTAGTCATTCAGTATTAAGTGGCGTTTCAAACTACTTACAATCGCTACCCAATAGGAACTAAGGAATAAAATGCATGAACAAAATAAGGTTGAGGGGATATCGTCACTCCATAGGGAGAGACCACCGTATAGGTGTGTGGAGTCTTATTAAGCCATGAGCGCTCCACTGAAAAGGAACATGGAAAGAATATGCAAATCTGACTTCCCAAAATTCTTCCCATGTTCCTTAGCAGTGGAGCGCTCATGGCTTAATAAGACTCCACACACCTATATGGTGGTCTCTCCCTATGGAGTGACGATATTCCCTCAACCCTGTCTAAGCCTCTCACCTCTGCCAGATCAGTCCTCTCTGCGCCAAGCTGATGAGATGCAAATACATCGAAACAGCTGTCCTTGGCTGAGAAGACTGTATCTGGTTAAATCCCAACATCATTGCAAACAAAGGCCTCTGAGAAGGTCGGCATGATGTTAAAGGGAGTGCCCTCTATAGGCTTGCTTGATTGAGACTCTGTCTTCCTAATTACATCATGGAAGATAGAATTGCACTTTCTCAGTCAGTGCCCTCTATTGGTGTGCATACTTGAGGCACTGGCATCCTAATTACATCATGGAAGTCAGATTTGTATATTCTTCCGATGAACAAAATAAATCATATTTACTAGAGATGAGCGAGTAGTACTCGATTGAGTAGGTGTTCGATCGAATACTACGGTATTCGAAATACTCGTACTCGATTGAATACTGCTAGCTGTTCGAAGTTAAGATTCGATGCAGTACCAGCATTGATTGGCAGAATGCTATACATTGCCAATCAACACTGGTTCTTCTCTTACCTTTAGAAGTCTTCTCCGTGCAGCGTCCCCACATCCTCTTCCGGCTCTGCATTCACTCTGCTTAGGCATCGGGCCTGGGCAGAGCCGACTGCGCATGTCCGCGCTACAAGAAAATGGCCGCTTACACTGTAAGGCTCTGCCTAGGCCCGATGCCTAGCAGAATGAATTCAAGGCTGGAAGAGGACGCGGGGACGCTGCGCAGGGAGAAGAATCCAGCCCGACCCTCACTCATGGACTTGGTAAGTGGAATTTTATCGAATGTTGCGTACCCCTAAAAAGAGCATTTCCCCCCATAGACTATAATGGGGTTCGAAACCCATTCGAACAGTCGAACAGTGTGCGGATGTTCGAATCGGATTTCGAACCTCAAACATTTTAGTGTTCGCTCATCTCTAATACTTACCAAAAGCACAAGTTTTAGAACATTGAGAGTCCTATAAATTACTTTTATTTTATTTCAAAACAATTGGTTTAGTCCATTATATTTGATATTATTGATAACAGCTATAATGCATAGATTGTCTTTTTCTTTGTTAAAAAAAAAAAAAAAAAAAAAAGAAAATACACTATATACACTAAATTTATGTTATATAGAATTGTGACCTACAAAAATCACATTTCTACTTTCTGTTCCACTTTCTTGTCCTCCAGTACATAGGTTATGTATATACTGAGATCAAAATGCAGCTCTAAAATGAAAATAATCTTAAAGGCAACTATGAAACCAAAGTCGTGTCAAAGGAGGCCTAATTTTAATAAAGATGTGTATGAAATGTAGAAACCTGATTTTTATAATGTACTATTTTCCAGTTGCCTAAGCGTAGTGAGCAATGAATGTTCTTTCTGGTTGCCATGACTACAACTTGGAAAATGTGTTTCAAATGTATGCATAGATCTAAGGAAAGTGTGATTATTGCTTTATAAAAACAACCCCTAACCTGGTTTAGAATCCATTAAACCAATGGCATGTTATTAGGGTGCTGGGGCTTAGGGCCCCAAACTGGTGAGATGTCCACTTTGGTATATAAATGCAATGTCTTACATTAAAATTTTAGAAGTCTACATATTTTTTCACTTTTTCCTAAATATAATTAACATAAGAAAGAGATATACATTTCATAGGACATAGCCATGGCAAGCAGAGCGAGAATATCTGTAATTTACAGAACGTACAAAATTGGAGAACAATTTACCAGACAATTATGGTAGATATAACAAAGTCAGATATCCAAGTTTTTGGTCGTCTCTCCAGCAGTATTCTTTTAGTGATCTGAAGGTGAAAACTAGCGTACATCAGATGAAATGTATTCTTTCTGTAAAAAGTCTGCGCACAATCATGTAGGAGTCTTGTGAGGGTCACCGAGGGGCTAAAAATTACTTTGAAGCAGCAACAGAGTTCTGAAGCTGAGAGTGAAGTCAGTCATATCAAAAGCTCTGCATAAAACTGGCCTGTGCTAAGGTGAAAGAAGATCATTGTAAAAACACAGAATCCTATCATCGCATAGCTTAGATAGGTAAAGAGAATAAGAGTGACATCAGTGCAATGTGGTCAGAAAAGATCAGGACCAAACATCCTGACATATGCTCACTGAAATACATTGGATGCAAATCTAACACTGTCAAATTCACAATGTCTACAGCAATGCAATGGTAGATTTATGTTTGTTTGTTTTTTATCAGCGAGGACCATGAACATTTTTTCTATTCAAAGTTCATATTACATTTCAAGACAGTTTAACTAAAATGACAACCTTTGTAAAGGTTAGGAGGGAGTAAGGGAAGGATGGGGGAGATACAAAGATAGGGGAAATAAATGAGATAAACTAATCGGGGGAGAGGTAACGGCAGGGTCACAGCCACAGTCAAGAAAAAATATAACATATCAAGAAGTGAAGTATAACCTAGTAGAAGTATTAGAGTAGAAGGGAGTATAACCTCCAGTATAGTACAACATCATGTAGAGAACAGAGAGGAGGAGGCTTAAGAGAAGTGAAGAGATAGAGAAGGAGTACTGGAAGGCGGAAGAGTAGTAAAAGGTATTCTAGAGAAGCCAGACTTGTTGAAGTGCATTGTTGTTTGGCCTAAGTTCTGAGACCAGGTTGTCCATACTTTGGATGTCATGAATTAAAGGCATGGGGACACGTGGATGTCACCCGTCTGCCACCTGTGCACCAGCCTTTCATTAAATGAACAGGAGCCACAGAAGCAGGGTCATAAAATAGGATAGGAATAGGCCCTGTTCTATATTTTGTGGCCCAGACTTTCGGAGTGCACATATGACCGTGTAATTCACGGTTATGATTACAGGCCCATAGAAATGAATGGGTCCATGTGCTATACGGGAAAAACACGGATAGCACACTGATTTCAGCCATGGTCGCCTGCAATAGGCCTTACCTGTAGAATGTAAAGCAACTCTGTCTTTAACACCAGAATGTGTGTGTAATCCCTTCTACCTATGTTGGTGTGAAAAGTCAGCTAGTGGGGCTAGTCTACACAGTTTCTAGCTCTGCAACTGTTGACCCAGGTCCAGGCGAGTTGACAAAAATAAAAAAAAAAGAACATTCTTACTCACCTTCTTTTAACCCTTTTTGACATTCTTGTGTCATCTGGCGCTCTCCTGGTGATGTCATGATGCTCAGAATAACCATATCACCACTGAAGCCCAATCACAGGCCTCAGTAGTGACTGGAGGTGCATGACATCACCAAAGAGTTGGATAGATAGCTCTGTAAACCGCAAGAAGGTCCAAAAGGGGTAACAAAAGTTGAGTATGTTTTTTTTATTATTTTTTTCATCTCTCCTGGACCTCCACCTATGATATTCTGTGATCTGAAGAGGCCCAGAGTATAATAATGTCACGTTAACTTGAGAGCTAGAAATTGTATAGATAGGTTTCCAGTATCCCAGAGAGTGTCCTACATTATGTCTAAGCCATTTTAAGGTATGGTTCGTACCAAACTTGTTTGACCTGATACCAATCTTGGATGTGAGCCACCCAAACTCAAAGTGAAACAAATCCTGAGAGCTTTGTCCATCTCTTGTTATGACCTAACTACTAATGATGCTGTTTTTTTTTTGTTTTTTTTTTACAGAGAATGCAAATAAATTAGAAGAAAGTGCCAGAGGGGTCCATATTTCCTGTTCAGATACCTTTGACGGCTACTGCAAACATGGCAAATGTGAACATTCAAATAACATGCCGGAGCCCTATTGCAGGTATGACATACAGTAATGACATACATTGTTAAGGTCTGTTAAAATATTAGCAGCTACAGATTAAATGGTTAATTCCTACTTCTGGAATCCCTTCTGAGATTGCAATAACAGCTCCCAAATCTTGACCCTTGGTGCGGGATTTACGGGAATAGATGAGCATCTTTAGTATTGCCAATTGCAGGCAAAATATAGGTGCTAGAAGAACAAAAATAGGTGCATTTTTGAAAAAGTACTGTAAAGGTTTGACTGCTCTAAGGATGTGACATGTCCTCTTTAAAGAAGACCAATCAGCTTTCATGAAGTCTGTCTTAGTAAATTCTAATACACTATACGGCATTTCCCATGAAATTAAAAATTGTCATCACAGAACAGCTTCAATGAGATTAAACCTTTTTTTCCCATGCAAGTTTGTTATCTGCCCCTAGGCATATCCTAATGTCACCTTACTAAACCTACCTGGATTGAAGTCTTTAATAGAAAACAGGTTGATATTGGGACACGGGCCTAGTTTCTCTAGTGTAAGCATTTCAGACAGCATTGTTTAAAGGAGTTATCCAACAAGGAACATATATCACCTATCCACAGGTAGCTAAGAGTTGTACTCAGTTTTAGATCAAGTTGTAGGATGCATGACCAGGTCATACTGGATGGAACATGATCACTGTTCCTTTCAACACCTTTGGAAGGGGGGGGGGTCTTGTGACACCTGATTTAGCGATTAATTGGGATTGGTTGGAACCATCCTCATTTCTTATACATTTAAAGGGGTTGTCCAGGATAAAATTAAATCCATACACTGATCTAAACACCCTCCCCCACCTACTTTCTAAATAACATAATTTATCAAAAATTTATATTTATTAGAGATGAGCGAACAGTAAAACGTCCGAGGTTCGATATTCATTTCGAGTAGCCCCTCAATATTCGACTACTTGAATCAAATATCGAACCCTATTATAGTCTATGAGGGGAAAATGCTTGTTTCAGGGGTAGGCAACGTTCGATCAAATTATACTTACCAAGTCCACGAGTGAGGGTCGGGCTGGATCCTCCATGCAGTCTTCTCCTTGCAGCGTCCCCGCGGCGTCTTCCGGCTCTTCATTCACTCTGCCAGGCATCGGGCCTGGGCAGAGCCGACTGCGCATGCCCGCACTAGAAGCGGACATGCGCAGTCGGCTCTGTCCAGGCCCGATGTCTGGCAGAGTGAATGAGGAGTCGGAAGACGCCGCGGGGAAGCTGCACAGAGAAGACTTCTACAGGTAGGAGAAGAACCAGCGTTGATTGGCCGACTGTATAGCATTCGGCCAATCAATGCTGCTTCTGTATCGAACTTTTACATTCGAACAGCGAGTGGTACTTGATCGAGTACAAGTATTTCGAATACCGTAGTATTCGATCAAATACCTACTCGATCGAGTACTAAGCACTCATCTCTAATATTTATCCATATTCCGAGGGTGTGATGTGACCGCCCCAGGGGCATTTTCTGGTTATCTGGTGACGATCCCATCTGGTGATGATGGTCATCCCGCAGGAGGAAAAATCGAAGGAAGAGGCGCACGTATGTAATGGGGTTAGGGGTTGAGCTGAGTAGGTAGGGTAGGGCTAGTAATTGTGAACGGGTTAGCTACAGAGACAGAGAAGGGGTGTATGGGAGGGAGGGAGAGAGGTTAGAGGGAACTAGTGTGTAAGTTGCATAGCAGGAAGCTGAACCAAGTAAGCAAATGCAGAAGATACCAGGAGCTCCCAGAGACACTCAGAAAACACTCAAAACACTGCTAAAGATTTATGGGTGCATTTATTAACCCATTAATAGGACTAACAGAAGAAGAAAGAAACACTTTTATAAAATATGTTGACCATAAAAACTTGGTTTGCAAAATAGGTGACTTTCTGGTGGGAAAAACATTCCCTTTAATTAGGTCCGAAACAGAAAATAATTCTCTTTCAACCATTCACAAGAAATCTTGAAATTTGTTCAGTTGCACATTGCATGGAGCATCATTTGTAATGTACCTGATGCTCATACAACATAGTAAATTGTATTTACTATTACTTGAATAGGAAAGCCTGTACATGTTCTCTTTCCACTAATGTAACTTCCAGCACCCTGATGGGGTCTGGGGGGTGGACTCCCACAAATCACATGCTGATGATTTATCCTCTGGCTAGGTCATCAGTATAAAAGGTTCATCTTGGGCCAAACAACCACTTTAAGATGCAACAATGTCTGTTTGAATTGCACCAAAATATTGGAACAAATTTCTGTTGCAAAACAATCCTATTAAGGTAGCGTAAACATAGTCGAGACAGTCTGAAGATGCACCAAATGTATCATCCAGCATCAGCCACTGTGATAAATCTAGTGTATTTTAAGACTGTCTAGTGTAAGTTTGCAGTAAAATAAATATAGACAGGATTTATATATTTGTACAATGCTGATCTTAATATAAAGCCCCCTAATATGTTTAATATCTTCAATGCTACACAATGTAAAAACAATAATTTTGTTTCAAACTAAGCATTTGTAGATTTAACTGTAATATCAATAGAAGAATTTCTACCTTCTATATAACTTATTTCTATCCCTGAATTTTGTCCATAGTCGTCTTCTCACTACAATGCAGCTAGAGTGAAATGATTTCATTAAAATATGACAAGCAAGTTAAAAAAACAAACCAGGTTCTGTGCCCTCCCACCTTCAGTGTCCCAGCTGGGAAATGAAATGTTCAAATTAACTAAAATGATTTATGGTGCCGGAAGATTGCATTTAGGAAGATTGAAAACCTTAGCCTTTCATAGATCTGTTGTGACGTCTCACAATGGATAGGAACTCGCTTTTCATGGGCACCAAATTAACGTCATATCTGTTTTCCCAGTTTCAAGGGCAGTATGTTTTAGAAAATGGCCCTTTTAAACGGTTCCTGTCTTTTCGTAATGATTGGTATTGATTGGGATAAAAACAACAGCAAATATATATAATTAAGCGTAAAATGTAAGGATTGCGCATTTCCATTGTGCTGTTAAGCATAGTCCACTTATCCTTGTTTCTTTATGAACCTATGACCCAAGCAAATCTATCAAACAAAATGAAGTATAATTGCATGAAAAGCTAGGATATTTTTGTATATCCTATTATTATGAAGATTTTTATGTGTAAGTATTTCTTTACAGAAATTTTCGAGTGGTGAACACCAACTTTCTAAAAATTTACATGGGGAAATTCTCAGTAATGCACAGCACTGGTTGCCAGATAGTCAGCACATATGAAAGATGTCAGTAAAGGAGCCATGGTGTAAGCTAATATAAGAAAGCTGCTGGCTGGTTCTCTAGAAGTTCCTTGAGTGGGTCCCTAGAACAAGTTCCTCTGGTGGGTCCTAGGCCCTTCAGTCCAACACTACATCCAGATTTTATTATCCTGAGCAACCTCTTTAAGTCACTTACCGTATATACTGGAGTATAAGCCGACTTTTTCAGCACAGTTTTTTTGCTGAAAAAGCCCACCTCAGCTTATACTCAAGTCAAGCGGCAGGCCCTGTGGCAAAAAACACCTTTGGGCAGCCGGTGGAGCAGCAGTGCTGCCAATAGGTGAGTGGTGAAGCAGCGCTGTCTCCAGGACCACCCCAAGATGCTGCTTCACCACTCAGCTATCGGCAGCAACGCTGCTCCAGTGGCTTCCCACAGTCAGTAGCAGGCCTCCGCTCCGGACCCTGCCCCTCCACCGCTACATCACAGAGACCTCTGACCCCTACGTCTCATCGCAGGTGGCATCATCATGCCACCTACGTTGAGGCGCAGACATTTCGCCAGTGAAGAGGAAGCAGCAGCGGCGTGGTGGATAGTAAAAGAACTTTTTGTTTGTTTGTTTTATAATAGGCTGCTACCTGCTGGAGTATCCACAGCAGGTAGTGGCCTATTTACCAACCTGACTGGACCTACTCACAGCTGCCCCAGGTTCCACCTTGTACTATAGGCCGTGGAGGGCGGTAGTGAATAGGCCGGGCCAGGCCGCAATCCCACTACTGCTATTATTATACTCAGGGGTCTCTTCAGACCCCTGAGTATAATAATCAGAGCCCCAGGGCAGGTTAAAGAAAATAATAAACAGTTTTACTCACCTCTCCGGGATTCAATGTTACTCCTAGGAGGCTTCGGGCCTATATGGCCTATACATGATTTTAGATCACAAACAATACATTTGTATGTTAGTATATTAGCTAGTATATTACTAAAATGGACTAATTCTGCTTTTATAAATGACAAGACTAGGGTGACTGTTACTTATTTACTAATAGTTGTGATTTTCTATCTAGGTGTGATGCAGGATACAGTGGATCAAAATGTGAAAAGAAGGACTTTAATGTATTATACGTTGTTCCGGGGCCTGTACGTTTCCAGTATGTCCTAATAGCAGCAGTAATTGGTACCATTCAGATTGCCATCATCTGCGTTGTAGTTCTTTGCATAACCAGGTTAGTAATGTATGGAGTAACATCATATTTCTTGAGAGTTAACCCTAACTCATTAAAAAAAACATAATGTGCACAATAAACATAACTTTTACTCTGAAATTTTCAACAAATCCAGTCCGTCAATTATAGTCCACTAATTTGATATCCATCTTGGTGTTCCTAGTATCCTAACCTGTATTTTTTATTAGACACTATTGGTATAGTACAATACCTTTACATAGATTTGTGTGTTCTCCAACTATAGTAAGTGACTATTCATGGTATTGTTCAAAGAATATGGGTAAATATCCAGCAAATACAGTATAATCTAGTTTTGATAATTAAAGGGGTTATCTACTTTGGACGATGCTTTTAGTTAGCTAAGTTTTACAAATATAAGTAAATCCTAGGGTGTCTTGTTAAAGGTGCCTTATTGAGTCGGTTATTTCCCCAACAGCATTATAGGCATTTCTAGGAGTCTACCTGTCTTTATGGCCCCTTACCAAGTCTCTGCGTCTGTTCGTACAATTCTTGTCCATGGCTCCCAGCAGTGCTGCACATAATCAATCATCGGCCAGCTCAGTCCTTGCACAGATTACTGCCAATGGGGCACTCACAATTGTAAAGAATTTACTCTCCAGCTATTACACTTACAGTCCCAATACTGTATGTTCTTTTTCTGCTTGGACACCACAGACACAGATTTGCTTGCTAAAGTCTCCACACCCTGTGCCGGGAGAGTATTGACAGGAACTATTGGTTTCTACAGATTCCACACCATCACCTTGATCACCTTCACCATTATCAATTTAACATACTACTGTAGGTAAAGTGGCACCTATTGTACATAGCACACAATTAAATGCCCATACCCAACCATGACAATAAGACACATTACTGTCCTGTCATCCTCTGTAAACTGTGTGGGGAAGGTAGCTTGGTAAGAGTAGTGGTGCAGACTCAACCAGAGACAGGGACACAAATCTTAAACCTTTACATCAGGCAGAGAATAAGCAAAATATAATACAGCTTTAACTTTAGGCAAAACGGCAAAACAAAACCTGCTCGTCTGAGCGCTAACTAAACAGAAAATACTAACTGTATGTGTGACCTACTGCCAACCACACATATCAACTAAAACAAACAATGTACCGTATCACAAGGCTCTCAGTCTCAGGACAGACCTAGTTACTTCCTCTCCTCCCAGGATCTGCCCTGAAGTGTAGGTTCTGCAACCTTTTATGGCCCAGTAAAGAGCCTCAGGACCCACACCTGGGCTGCAGTTTATTCAAGATCTAGCCTGGACCACACATATGTCAGTAATCTGGGAAGATATATCGTGACTCCAGCACTCTACCTGTCACCTTCTCAAAGCTGGTACAGAATTATAACTTACAGCAGAGCCATATATTCTGTAACCTGTCCTGCTGAGACTTGTAGTGACACAGTATTACATCGGCTAGTTGGTTACATCTACAGCTACAATATGCCACATTTATACACCCAATAGGGACTAACATTTCTCATCCTACACTGACATGGCCTACAATAGCTATCACCACATACTGCATTGGAATTCAAGATCCCTTATCACACACTACAGTGGCGCACCATATCTACACAAGGTGTGTACTAACATTTTGGATAGGTTCAAAAACATGAAGCAATGCTGTCACCATTATATATAGGTTGCAGTTTTTTAATCTACATAAGCTGTACATTAGTAACAGACTTTTCTATGAACCACACTCTTAAAATGCTACTTGTATGTTGCCACAATCTGCTCTTAGAGATTTA